>NC_000076.6:13390542-13480542 GCF_000001635.26 Mus musculus
CTCTAATAAGCCAGGCAGTACTTACAAACTGTACTCAGAATCTAGACTCTCACTTCCTTGGAGCAGCCACTGATCCACCAGGGATCTTTTATCCCTAATATTTTAAATTCTGTTACATGATCTCAAAGACATAGCACTCCATGAATTAAAATTAATATATAATATATAACATTATATATATTTATATTAATATACAATACATATATTTAAAAAGTGTGGCTCCCATAAAAACCCAAATCACTGTGGCCTCCACACTTCATCAACTTGCCCTGATTAAGACGTGACAGCCACCAAGACTGAGTGTCATCAGCACAAAATCTAGGGCAAATTAACTATTTCTGAGGAAAAGGAAACGGGAATTAACAGAGAAGTAAGAAAAAGAGAAGGCACATCCTTTTAAGCCTGAGGTCTTGGCATGATGCAGCTGGAAGCATCACCTTGGAAAAGTCCTTATGGCCCAACACAGGTAGCATTACTTGGTCTTTGTTGATGGTTCAAAAACTAAAGTCTCAGCTACTTTTCTTGCTGCATCTCACCTCTCATTGACAAATGGGTTGTGTATGGAATGCTTGTCTTGTTGGTTATTTGAAACATACTTTAAAATGCAGATCAGGATCCTTGGACAATCCAGTAAATACTCCTTGGTGTGATTTATCTAAGACCAACAAGCCCTTGTGTGCCATTTTAAAATGTGGAAAATCTTGTTTCTGTTTAAGTTAAGCTAAAGTGCATTAGGTGCTCCAACCCAATTTGAATACTATTTAAAATATTCCTTTCATTCACAGTGAGCAAGCATGGTTTTTTCTACAGCAATTGTAATGCTATTGTCTGTATGAATGCACTCAGACTATTCTGAAGATATCCATGTTTGAACAGTATGTGCTTTTGCATTGCCTTTCTAAATTGGAAATAAAAATCTGAATTCAGTTCATACCCAAGGTTTTAGGTGGGGGGAGGACTTTGACGCTCTGGGACATTTTTGAAGCAAATATATATATATATATATATATATATATATATATATATATATTAGGTGATAATTTTCTTATAGTAGGAACAGACAGGTTGATTGGCTTGATTTAGGCATATGATATCATGAAGATAAGCCACAACATTACACCATGCTTCATAAATCTATATACATTAATATTTACTGATTGATTTAAGAACACTAAATTTAAAAAAAAATGAGTTGTAAAATCATCCCTTTAAGTTGTTTAGCTGCAAGATCCCTTCAATTTTATATATGTATAAATATATATATACACTCTCTCCTGCGCTCCTTCCGGCTAATCTCCAACGCCATTCCAGATGATGCAAGATGAGCAGTGCAGGGAAACTTCTAGAAATAACAGAACTATTAGTGTCTATTATGAACCAGGCTCTGTATATAAGCTGCGTGTACAACCCAAGATCTCATCTCCCTGAACCGTCCACAATTTCCACAGTGGCATTTCCTCTCCCTTTGCCCAGCACCAAAAGACCATGTAACAAGAAAGAGGTACAATCCGTGGTCCACTGTCTCCAGTCCACAGGGAGAATTCCTTCTTCCACTGATTTAATTCAGAAATGCATCTACTGTGCTTCAGCTGGGAAATGTGGGGGCATAAAACACTCTCTGGGAGCTGTCCTAGAGATGCTGTGTGGCAAGAAACTGCACTGATCTGACTAAATATTCTCTACTGTGTTTCTAACTAGAAGCTTAGTCCTCGCCTTCATGAAAACCCTCCCATACGAACAGTTTCCGGTTTGTTTAGAACGGCTTGTTGAAGCCGGAGGTAATCTGGAACACCTGAACCCACAGAACCCTCCATGATATCCCACCTGATTCAGAAAGAGGGTTACAGCCCCCACCACCTGGTTTTCTTCTCTTTTATAAAGATTGTTTGGAGTTGGTTGTTTATAGGATCTTTGACAACATACAGAAAGGGAGGAAATATACAACTGACAAGGGGCTAACATCTAAAATACACATGGAACCCAAGAAGCTGAGGAGCAAAATATCCCCCCCACCACCACCAAGAACCTGATTATAAAGTGAGACAAAATACACGAATAGACAGACGTTTGTAAAGCCAGACATAGAAATGGCCAACGCATCTGTGAGCAAAACAATCAACAGTGCCAACCTTCGGAAAAATCCACATCAAACCACAAGACATCACCTTGCTTTTGTTATCGTCCCTGTGACCAAAAGGACAAATGTGGGCAAGAGAATAAAGGGAAAAGCTGGGCCTCTTACACACTTTTGATGGCAATGTAAATTACTACAGCTATGGAAAACAATGTAGAGGTTTAAAAGAAAAAAAAACTAAAAATAGAACTGCCACACAGTCCAACAACCATACTACTGTCTGTGTAGATAAAGACAATGAAATCAATATAGTGAGGAGACATCTGCAAGTCTGTGTTTACTGCAGTAAGCATATTTGTAAGTATCTCAGATGTAAAAATCAGCCTGCGGGAGCATCAGTGAGAGGCAGTAAATATATTTCTAGCTATTAGCTGTCCATTAAAAATAAAATGTGGAATATGTCATTCATGACACAACGGACATATCCAGAAGCTGTTAAGTGAATAATCCAGGAACAAAAGACAAACGTTGAATGGTCTCATTTGCTTATGGAACCACAGATAAAGACAACTACACAGTGATTAGCGCATACCATGTAGAGGGGAAAAGGGTGAAGAGACAAGGCTGGCTAATACATGGATAAGCCCCAATGCGCCAGTACAAAGAAGGTGATATGGTTTCCATAGTGTACTACATAGATCGCTAGAAGAAGAGAATTTGGAACGTCCTCACCCACCACCCCCAATAACAATTTTCTGAGGTGACAGGCATGCTAATTACTCTGATTGATCATTACAGAATTTACTGAGTTAATCCAATAGTATACCATAACCATGAATCGTAGTTTGATTTCTATTACTGTAATCAAACACTGACTGTAACCATCATGGAAAAGAAAGAGTTAACTCCTTCCACTTCCTAGTGTCATTCCATGGTCAAGGGAAGCCAAGGCAAAAACCCAAGACAGGAACCTGAGGGCAAGAACTGAAGCTTAGACAATGGAGAACTAGAGTTTGGATCCCAAACCCCTCCTATAACCCCAGCTCAACCGAGAGGCATGGCAATTGCTATTGCTGGGGCTTGCTGCTTTCTAGCCAAGCTGAGGAAACTTGAGGCTCAGAGTCAGGGAGAGAGCCTGCCTCAAAGGAATAGATGGAATGTGATAGAGAAGGGTGCCCAAGCCTCTCTTTTAGGCTCCATGTGTATACACAGACTTGTCTTGGCTTCCTTTAAAGTTCTGCAGGTTTCACTAATCACAATTAATCTTGCGATTCTGGGCTTGAACATGGGTCTCTCCCATACATGGCAAATTAAACTGTACATCAGCCCTTGGCATCATTTCTTAAGTTTCCTAATAGATGTTTCCCCTGCTTGAGGGAACTAAAGGGAGAAACTGGGGACAATAATGCTCTAAATTTTGGAGTTCTAGTGGGATTAGGGGCAGTTCAAATGGAATCTGTGGACAGCCAAAGCCAAAGTCATATATCCAAGAGACAGGGCAGTTCTAGGAACTCAGCTTAAAAATACTATGCTTTGGTTCTCAGTGGATACGAAGCCAGACTCTTTCTTACCATGGAGAAATTAAGAAGATAAATTGTTCAAGTCGTTCTGTTGCTTGCCCCGCTTCTCCAGCAGCTCCTGTCCCCACAGCTCCTGGGCATCAGCTCAGCTTATCCTGCTACTTGACCTTTTCACATTCTGATTTTTCCTAAGATATACATTTTTTAAATGTGCTGGAATATCAACTTCCCAGGAGAACGATCACTCCCAGCTCCTTTGGAAACGGATTTTGCTGAGAGTCTGTTTTGAAGGCATCTTGGCCACTGACTTTACCAAAACAGCTATAAGACATAATTTTGATAAGCCAAGTCCTTGAGTTTATAACTCTCGTAAGGCCTAACCCAAATCCCTAACCTATTAACCGACAAACAAATCCCTTTAAAAATACACACAAGAGTCTTGTCACAATATTTCCAGGAGAGTCTGAGCTTAAGCAAGAGGTATTTGTCTGGAGATTAGACAGCGCAGATGTGGGATGCCTGTGTTTTGTCTTATTTTGAGTAGTCTCCTTTGGAGATTTTCCTGCAGTTGAAGGGTATGTTTGGGGATTCCTGAATCTATTGCTAACATTCATTTCTCTTCTTTTATCAATGGCATCTCATATGTCTTCCAGTCCTCAAAACATCTTTTTTTTTTTACAAAACTCTTAGTTTTGTAATTCTTTGACAGTTTCATATGTGTACATAATGTGTTTTGATTATGTTTGCCCTCTCCTATCCCCATCCCTCTCTTCCAGGCCTCGTCTTCAAAACTATGATTCCTCCTATTTTCTACTTTAAAAAAAAAAAAAGATAGTTTCTTATATAGTGCAGGGTGGCATCAGACTCTGTAGCTGAAGCTGGCTTTGAACTCAAAATTCTTCTTTAATCCTGAGTATCAGGATTAAAGGCCTTCAGCACCATGTCCTCCTGCTTTATGAGATGTTGGGGATCAAATCTCTGGCCTTATGCATGCTAAGCAAACATTTTACCAACTGAGCTATCTCTTCAGACTCAAGATGTTGCATAAAGGCTGGGTGGTGTTACACACTTAATAAGTGCTTGCCCTGTAAACTTGAGGACCTGCGTTTCAACCTGAGTATGGTGGCAAGTGCTTGTAGTCCCACCACTGAGGAGGTATAGATGGGCAGACATTAGCTTAACTGGTGAGTCCAAGCTAATGAAGACCTTTCTCAAAAGAGAGAGAGAGAGAGAGAGAGAGAGAGAGAGAGAGGAAGGGGAGGGGAGGGAAGGGAAGGGAAGGGAAGGGAAGGGAAGGGAAGGGAAGGGAAGGGAAGGGAAGGGAAGGGAAGGGAAGATGATTGGCACGTGAGTAGTGGTGTAAGAGACTGACCTCTGGCCTCTGCACATATGTAAATGCAGATAAACATATACACATGCACCCACAAGCATGAATATGCACTCATGCTTGCTTGTGCATGTGCACACACATACACACACACACACACACACACACACACACACACATAAAACTTAACACTAAGCCCTGAGATTCTGTAGTGTTCTCAGATTGCCTGATATCTGGGTCTCAGTGAAGTTTCACTTCTCAATCTCTGTGACCTGCCAAGTATAGATTTTTTGGTCAAGGGAATTTAATAACTCTGTGTTGATTATCATCCCAGTGCTCTAGATATACAGTAATGGCATGGAAACAACTACACAGGCAACTTGCAGGTGGGCGCCAGGTGCTAGACAACCATTTCCCTGGGTTACAAAAGAGCTCAAAGTTCCAAGTAGTGGGCAGAGTATTTCCAGAGCCCAGCTGTGCTTAATGTTCTGTAGCAGGCAAGGTGGAGAGCAGTGCCCAACTCCATGGTGGTGATTGGTTTTAAAGAGCACCCTGTGAGAAAGACGGCAGAGCCAGGCCCAGTCTGAGCAGATCTTGGCTGACTCAAGAGACGAGGTTGAAAAAATGGTGATGCCCTATTTCCCAGATCCACAGCTTCCTGAGGCTGCAATGAAAAGCTAGCTTCTCACACTGACAATTAGTCAGTTTCACGCTGGTTCAGCACACTGAATCAAGATTCTCTCACTTGAAACAGAGTACGCACCTCAAAGTGTCATTAGAAAGCCTGACTAGATTAAAAGACAGAGGGACAAGATGCTGGTGACTTCAATACAATTCAAAGACAAGGGAAATCGGTAAAGACAAAAAACGGACACGAGCCCCCGAATTAAAGTTAGCTGAATTATGAAACACAGCCAAATGCCACTTAACGGTGGGACATGATCTGGAATGGGCCATTGGGCAATTTTGTCTATGTCCAAACATTTGACAGTGCTTAAACACTTGTACTTGTGGGTGTCAATCATGGGAGGCAGCTCTGGTTCAGTCAAAAGCCTGTGAAGCCTTAGATAGATGAGGGTGCTTCCAGGGTACCATGACATTCTCTTTACAGTGAGTTTGGTTTCATCAGTAGAAGGCATGTGCACAAAAATATCACTAAATTATGGTGGATTGGATGCATAAACCAGTCGCTTATCATCCTTAAGTATTACATAGAGGCATAATTGTAGGTATCATAATTTTACATGAGCGACAATAGAGCAATTCCATTCACAGCAGCACCACCGCACACAGGAGCACTGCATTGTGCTACAACATCACAATGGCGATAATGTGACCAGACAATGGAAATAGGGTAATAGAAAATCTCAGCTCCCTTACAATCTTGCCAAACCACTATAATATGTGTGTATAATATGTGTGTCCTCAATGGAAACACTGTCTTTATGTTGCACATGACTGCATCTCAGGGCTGCTAATACTAAAAGGAACAGGTGAATTCAATATTGTAACCTAATTTCATTGTTGGTGATGAATTCCATGTTACAGAAGAAGCTAATAAAGGTGTGTATCAAGAGATAAATGGTTATCTATAAAAAGTAATCAAGTATGAAAATGGGCAAATAGGAAACAATAAAGAGGCATGAAATTTAGACCAACGTAGATATCTCCTGAATCATGCTAAACGCCTGAAGAGAAAAGCACAAAGAATCCCTTACGTTGCCCATTTAACCATATTGTCATTCATCATCCACATATGGCACAGCTACTGATACAAAGACTAAAATGACTATAGTATGCACAGCGTATTAGTAAAATGAGTGGAAGGCCCAAAGAGAAGCTACTGTATTTAAAGAAAATGCACACACATAAGAAGCTAAGAAAATGTATTGCTATTTATTGACTGTGAGATGATTTCATAACTAACAAAAATGAATGAAACAAAACAAAGTGGATGAGTCCTGAAGAAGAACTGAGGTCAGTGCATGCATACTCACACATATTTGTATACACACACACACACACACACACACATATACACATACATATACACATATACACATATACACACATACACACACATTCACATACACACACATTCACATATACACACATTCACATACACACACATATACACATATATATATACACACATACACACACATATACACATACACACATATACACATACACAACATATATACACACATACATACACATATACACATACATCTACATACACACATACACACACATATACACATACATATACACACACATACACACACACATACACATATACACATATACTACATATACATATACACACACACATAAACACATACACATGCACACACATACACACATATACACATACACATACATGTATACACACATACACATATACACATACATATACACATATATATACACACATACATACACATACACACAATACACATATACACATACATATACACACATACATATATACACATAAACATGCATATACATACACACATATACATATTCATATACACACATATGCACACACACATACAACCACATAAAAGTAAAATTGTATAAATATAACAAAATGAATAAGTTTAAAGTTTCAAATGTAAATAGCTTTGGATTAACTTTAGATTTAGACATGATGGGTAGTTTTAGATTTTAAGTTAGAGCTTATAGTTCTATAGTCTCTGGAAAATTCTTGAGAATCTACCGAAAGAGTGGTAATAACTTGGTGGCATTAAATAGTTGTTTCTAGGGACCAGAGAGATGAATCAGTGGATAAAGACACTTGCCCAGTAATCCCGATGAGCTGAAGTTGATCCCTGGGATGCAGGGAAATGTTTTAGGGAGAAAACTGATTTCACAATGTTGTCCTCTGACCTCCACATGCACACCATGGCGTTTCTGCCTCCTACCTCCAACACACTCACAAATAAATAAAATATGAAGACTAAAATCTTCTCTAACATGGGTGGAATGTATATCAAAGAGCAGAACAAAATGATTCACTGCTGTGAAGAAAGACTATAGAAGAACATCTGTTAACATTTATTTTTATGTAAAGATAAGAAACGAGGCTGAGTGTAGCTTAGTGGTAGAATGTTTACGTCACATGGGTGAGGTCCCGCTTTCTTCACAAGCCCGTACAGATGAAAAGAAGAAAGAAAGAAAGAAAGAAAGAAAGAAAGAAAGAAAGAAAGAAAGAAAGAAAGAAAGAAAGAAGAAGAAAGGAAGGAAGGAAGGAAGGAAGGAAGGAAGGAAGGAAGAAAGGAAGGAAACAAACAAACAGATAGCGGGTGTAAAGCCATCACCCAACAGTCATATTTAGCCTATTGATTTCCTTGCCATGTCAACTTTGAGACTTAAAACTTGCTGAATGTAGTCCTACTCATGGGGTCGACACAAATTAGAATACATATTTTGTGATCTGGTTGGAAACGCCTTAAAAGAAAGAATTTTCATGGATTTTAACTCATTAAAATTTCGAAGGAAGCAACACCCAGTGGTTGACTTTTAAGAACAGCCAGGGAGAAGAGAGGAAAAGCCATTTGTTAGCTGAATTTTCCCCAAGGTGTTTTCCACAGAAGTCTGTGAGGGTCCGTGGATTCATTCAATGGTGCACTTCCTCAGTGAGGTTTCTACCTTCCTACTCTGTCATTTAAAAGAAGGAAAACCAGATACCAAAGTGAACTGCTTATGTACCTGTTCATGAAGTTGTTATTTCAAGAGCCATTGAATCAAGATTTTCAGACATTATGTGCCATCGCCCTCATCCAAAATTTAATAATTTTTACCAATAAAATATATCTTATTAATGCACTACACTTTTATTTTTGAAATGTTGTCCAACTCACCCTGAGCTTTGCCTTCAAGGTGTTTTTATTTTTATGCTACATATTAAACAATGCTTTTAACTGCTTGATTTATATATCCACATTGTCTTAGGTAGAGTTTCATTGCTGTGAAAAGACACCATGTCCAAGACAATGAATTCTTATAATAGAAAGCAATCCATTGGGTTCAGTTTCAGAGGCTTAGTCCATTATCATCATGCCAGGAAGCATGGCAGCCTGCAGGCAGACCAACATGGTGCATCTACATCTTGATTTGAAAGAGACTGTCTTCTGTAGGCAGCCAGGAGGAGGCTGTCTTCCGCACTGGGTGGGGCTTGAGCACGAGGAAACCTCAAAACCTGCCTACAAAGTGACATACTTCCTCCAACAAGGCCACACTTCCTAACAGTGCCACTTCCCACGTGGCAAGCATATTAAAAGCACCACACATAGGTATATCAAGAAAGCATGACAACTTCTGTGACGAATACTGCAGTGTTCCACTTACTGGCCATCTGTTGTATCAATCCATTCTATCAGCATGCTGTTTGTCCTGACTCTACTCATTCATTCATTTATTCATTCATTCATTTTAGATCCAGTGTCATGTCCATCAATAAAGTCTACCTTTCTGTTGGTCAACGAACAGACACATTTACACCCCTACTTAGTCAATGGATACAGTTTCTTCCTTCTCCCCCACCCCTGACTCCCCTCCATCAGAGTTACTCTCATTGTTTCTCTGAAACCTTCCCTGGCAGGCAGGAAACTAGAGTCTTCCCTTACTGCACCTACTGATTCCACACAGATAAACTTACTACTCTGTGCACTGGCACTGACACTTTGTTTAAATTTTCTGTTATTTTACTTTGTTGAGTTTTGTTTTTGAGACAGGGTATTATGTATCCCAGACTGGCCTTGAAGTTTCTGCATAGCTAAAGATGATTTCAAACCTCTTCTCTTCCTATCTCTGCCTCCCCAGTGCTGAGATTACAGGCACAAACCATCTTGTCAATTTTCCCCCCTAAGGACTGAACCCAGGGCCTCCTGAATGCTAGACAAGTTATCCAACTGAGCCTACATCCTCAGTCCCTTTTTAAAATTTTCTCCTTTGTGTTCCTTGGTATACTTTTTCTGGATGATAGAACCTATAGTGGTTTGGACCCCCCAGAGACTCATGTGTTTGAATGCTTGGCCTACAGGGAGTGACACTATTAGGAGGTGTATCCTTGCTAAAATAAGTGTGGCCTTCTGGGAGGAAGTGTGTCACTATAGCGGTAGGTTTTTTGAGGTCATATGCTTTACCCATGGCAGAAGAGCCAGTCTTCTGACTGCCTTTAGACCAGGATTTAGTAGTCTTGGCTTCTCCAGCACCATATCTGCCTTCCCCCTGCCATGCTTCCTACCATGATGATAATGGACTGAACCTCTGAATCTGCAAGCTTGCCCCAATTAAATGTTGTCCCTTATAAGGGTTGTCTTGGTCATGGTGTCTCTTCTCAGCAATATAAACCCTAAGACAGGACTTAAAGGACAGCATTGTCTTGATTATCTATAGAAGAACAGAGTGTCATTGGCTCTGGACTAGAATCCACATTCTAGGAAATGCTGAGGACCCTTGTACAGAAGGACACCAACCCCAAGATTAACATGAGGTAGCCGATCTCAGCCGTGCAGCCAAGCACTGTGCTACCACAACACTGCCCTACTTAGAGCTCCTCTGTGCTCTTGCGGTTCCCCAAAGAAACTTTTCAGAAGGGAGATCATGGGAGTAGACTCTTCCTCCTCCTAAAAACATCTACCAAGCCTGCCAGGCTTTCATTATGCCATCTAATCTTTGCCTCCCATCTTCTTATTTAGTTTATCTTACAATTTTCATAGAATTGATGTCCACCTTCGAGTTGGTAGGAAAATTGTCTTTCTTTTCTTTTCTTTTTTCCTTTCTTTTCTTTTCTCTTTTCTTTTCTTTTCTTTTCTCTTCTCTTCTCTTCCCTTCCCTTCTCTTCCTCTCTCTCTCTCTCTCTCTCTCTCTCTCTCTCTCTCTCTCTCTCTCTCTCTGTTGATCTCATCCCAAGGACTTATGCATGCTAGATAAGTGCTCTACCTTTGAGCTTCCATCTCTCAGACCAGGTGAGTTTAGTTTTAAAGTGATTATTGAGCATACTTGCACATTTTGGACACTTATCATCAGTATGGATATGATTATTAATGTGTGAAGAAGACAGATTCAAGTGTCTGCCCAGGAGGAGACCCTGAGTCACAAAGTAAAAGCCATGGGATGTAGTCCTCTTTCAATACCAGAGAATGAGGGATGAGAGGGGGGTCACCCAGGACCCAAGAGTCCACACTTACTCAGCAGTGGGTCTCTAAGAGGATGCATTGGTGGTTAATAACAACAACAACAAACCCTATCCTCTCTGAATTAAAAGGAGAGGATGGAGAAGCCCTGGGAAGTCGTGGAGAGGTGCTTTGGTTTCCCCATATAGAAAGCTTGATTTGTTTTGTGAATAAAACTATTGTGTCTGTATGTACCATAAGAATCAAATTTCGAGGCCGCAGCAATGGCTCAGTGAATAAAGTACTTGCTGCTCAACCTGAGTTCAGATCTCCACATAAAAGCTGGGTTTCATGGCATTCATCTGTAACCCCACTGCCGAGGACAGAGTCAGGAAGCAGCCAACCTATGCACTCTGTGTAGTGACCTGAAAGTGCAAGCTCCAGGCTCAATGAGAGACCCTGTCTTTAAAACATAAGATGCATAACGGTCAAAAGGTATCTGGCATTGGTTAGGGTTAGAGTTAGGGTTAGGGTTAGGGTTAGGGTTAGGGTTAGGGTTAGGGTTAGGGTTAGGGATAGAGTTAGGGATAGGGTTAGGGTTAGGGTTAGGGCTAGGGCTAGGGCTAGGGCTAGGGCTAGGGATAGAGATAGAGATAGAGATAGAGATAGAGATAGAGATAGAGATGGGGTTATGGTTAAGGTTAGGGATAGGGTTAAGATTAGGGATTGGATTAGGGTTAGGAATCTATGCCAATGCCTGGCAAATACAGAAGTGGATGCTCACAGTCATCTATTGGATAGAACACAGGGACCCCAATGGAGGAGCTAGAGAAAGCACCCAAGGAGGTGGAGGGGTCTGCAACCCTATAGGTGGAACAACAATATGAACTAACCAGTGCCCCCCAGAGCTGTGTCTCTAGCTGCATATGTAGCAGAAGATTGGCCATCATTGGGAAGAGAGGCCCCTTGATCTTACAAACTTTATATGCCCAGTACAGGGGAAAGCCAGGGCCAAGAAGTGGGAGCAGGTGGGTAGGGGAGCAGGGCGGCAGGGGTGGGGGGTTATAGGGGACTTTCGGGATAGCATTTGAAATGTAAATGAAGAAAATATCTAATAAAAAAACTGAAAAAGTAAAGAAAAAAAGAAGGATGGGTTTAGGTATAGGGTCAAAATGAGGGACAGGGTTAGAGGTTAGAATTAGGGGTTAGGATTAGGCATGGAGTTGGGTTTGGGGTTCGGATTAGGGTTAGGTCTCTACATATGACCTCATAGGCAAATACAAGGGCAGAGAGAGTAGGAGAGGGAGAGGGAGTCGGAGAGGGGGAGGGGGAGGGGGAGGGGGAGGGGGAGGGGGAGGGGGAGGGGGAGGGGGAGGGAGAACAAATTCTGATATGTATATCCCCATGAGCCTGAGCCCTGGATTAAGTACCCTTCCACAAAGTCAGACTCGCCCTTCTCATAAGGAAAATCAGCTATCTATCTGGTCCTCCAGAGCATATCAGCAGAAATTCTGCTGATTTCAGTGCAAATTAACTTATCAGATACTACAACTAGCAGCCTGGCCTGATCTAGAGATCTCTAGATCCTTTTCCATGTGATTCTGACTAAAGGGCTTCAGTGATGGATTTTCTCCCTCCTTTCCCAGGCCTGTAAACCGGTGCTGACTCTGGACCTGGATCTCAGGCCACAAACAAGATCAGCTCAAAATATAGGCTATTCACCAAGTGTGGTTGTTTGCATAAAAAAATGGCTCCCATAGGCTCATAGGGAGTGGCAGTATTTGAAAGAATTAAGCCCTGCAACCTTGTTGGAGGAAGTGTATCATATAGGCTTTGAAGTTTAAGAAGCTCAAACCAGGCCCAGAGTCTCTCTCTCTCTCTCTCTCTCTCTCTCTCTCTCTCTCTCTCTCTCCTGACTGCCAATTCAGATGTGACACTCTCAGCTCCCTTTCCAATAGCAAGTCTGCCTGTGTACTGCCATGCTGTTCATTATGATGATAATGGACTAAATTTCTGAACTTGTAATCCAGCCCTAATTAAATGTTTTCCTTTATAAGAGCTGCCGTGGTCATGGTGTCTCTTCACAGCAATAGAAATCCTAAGGTACCAGACACTGGACCTAATTATTCATTATGAGCACATTTAAATTCAACAACAAAATTAACTTTGGTGTTATTATCATTCCTACTTACTAGATTAAGAAACCAGGGCTCCAGAGAAGCTAAGTCAAAAAGAGGGCTCACAGAGGAATGTATGAATTAACCTGGGAAGGAAAATAGAATAGAAATTATGGGTGGATGGGGCAGTGGAGATAGTAACAGGTAGGGGAAGGATGGAGGGAGAGAGTATTGGGAGACACAACTGGAATTTGGGGGCATCGGGAATGAGCTAGAAACCTAGTGAGATGGAATCTCCCTGGAATCTAGAAGGGGTGCTATCTAAAACCCCTTGCAATGGGGATAAGTAGCCTGAATTAGCCATCTCCTGTAACCAGAGTAGACTTCCAGGAGAGGGTTTTGGATACTAAACCAGTCAAAAAACCTTTGACTTAGTTTGCCCTGACTACAAGATGTCCTAGGGTAAAGATGGCACGGAAATCGTGGGTGTGGCCAAAGAATGACTTGAAACCCACACTATGAGAAAGAGCCCACACCTGACACTCAGAGAGAGAGACCTAAGTTAGAACCAAACACAGCTGAAAAAAATCAGTGACACCTAATATTCTGCAGAATTCATAGATTGGTGCCTAGCCCAATTGTCATCAGAGAGGCTTCATCCAGCAACTGATGGAAACAGATGCAGAGACCCACAGCCAAGCATTAGGCAGAGCTCTACTAAAGAGAAGGGAGGAAGCTGAGGGGGTCAAGAATACCACAGAAAATCCCACAGAATCAATTAACCTGGACTCTTAGGGGCCCACAGAGACTGAAAGGCAACCAGGGAGCCCACATATAATTGATGTAGTTGAGGCCCTCCACATATATGTTACAGTTGTGTAGCTTGGTCTTCTTGTAGGACTCCTAAATAGTGGGAGTAGGGGCTGGCTCTGGCTCTTTTGCCTGCTTTTGGGACCATTTTCCTCCCTTGTCCAGACTTAATACAAGGGGAGGTACCTAGTCGTACTGCAGCTTAATATGCCATGTTTGGTTGATACCTATAAGAGGCCCCCTTTTTTTTTCCAAAGAAAAAGAGATGGGGAGCGATGAGGGGTGGGGGAGAACTGGGAGGGGAGGGGAGAGAAACCATGGTTGGGATGTAATATATGAGAGAAGAATAAAAATTTTTAAAATATGTTAAAAATAGAAAGTGAAGAAGAAGAGGAGGGGAGGAAGAAGAGAAAGGAAGGAAGGAGGGAGAGAGGGAGGGAGAGAGGGAGAAGGAGAGGGAGAGGGAGAGGGAGAGAGGGAGAGGGAAGAGAGAGAGAGAGAGAGAGAGAGAGAGAGAGAGAGAGAGAGAGAGAGAAACCAGGGTTCAATGAGGTAAGAGACTTTCCTCAAGATGTACAAAGAGTGGCTAGAGTGGCTGTGTGGCTCTGTGGGTGTTGCTTTTGTTGCGCTAGTGTGAGGAGCTAAGTTCCAATTCTCAGGACCACAGACAGCTAGGTACAATAGCATATGTCTGTGATCCCAAGAATCCAGGAGCATCTATAGGAGAGAACTCTAGAAGCTAAAGGATCAGTTGCCTGATGTGGTGAATCAGACGCCCTGTCTCAAACTAGTGGAGGGCAGCCTAATTTGTACCTTGACTTTCAAACACAGCTATAGAATGTCCCCCACCACACACACACACACACACACACACACACACACACACACACATGTACGCACAAACACTCACACATACATATACACTTGCACACAGTTACACACAAACACACATATATACTCACATACACACCTACAAACACACACCCACGCACATCACACACAAACACACAAATGAAAAAGAAAACAAGAAGATCTAACTCCAAATTCAGATCTACCCTACCTAAGCATCTCCATTCTCATTACATTTGCAGTCAGGAATGGCAAGATTCAGTCTATAATTCAGTCTAATATATATATTAGAATTCTGATTTTATTGAATTCCTAGTTTCAGTGTGAAAGAACTTATTTTAAAATTGTAGGTTTCTCTCTCAATTTGACTAGTAAGTCTTTGGTATCTTTGAAAAAAAAGGGGGAAAAAAAGAATCCCTTGGCCTTCAACAGCATTCAGCGATCTCGGTATGAAAGCAGCCATGGTGGGCTTCTTCGCTGCACTGATTCCTGCCTCTGTCTACATTCCAGAGGACATCAGCCTTTTAAGATTGTTTCTGAAGGAAGTCTAAATTATAAATCTATAAATGAAAGCACAGCGATGTGTGCATCCCATTATCCAGATCAATGTACACTCTAAGGATTTTTAAAAATAGTTTTCAGAAACTTTACATACATTTTTTTATATGGCCTGTGCTCAAAAACTTATTGAACTGGCATCAATTCAACCACATCACGGCATTGCAAAGGAAATCACGGTCCGACACGAGCGGGGCGATGGCCAAAAATGAGAGCCCTCGCTCCTACTGATCAATCAAGGGGGGGACTAAAGTCTGAAGGGCAGTGATTGCTGCTAGCTGGTGAATCTACTCTTATAAGCCAGTGAACAAGGGGAGAACGCTGGTCTTGAAAACTGCTCCAGAAATACACAGTTTATACAAGCTCTCTCCACAAGCTACAGTTAGTGAACTCACCCTCCCCTCCCCATCCAAATGTAGTCATTACTTTTTCCATTCACTGTGACCAAACTCCTGACAGGAGGCAACTTACGGGAGGAATGTTTATTTTGTCTCACAATTGAGTGAAGTCCAGTCCATCATGGCAGGGAAGGCATATACTGCTAGGAACATGAGCGTGAGAATGTAAGTCACGTGGCAATTTGTGAGAAAGCAGACTCTAGAAGCTAAGTGCTCAGCCTGCTTTTTCCATTGTAGTCAGTGTGGGACTCTAACCTCCATATTCAGGGTAGGTCTTCCCTCCTGAGTAAAACCCCAGGAAACTCTTTCATAGACAAACCCGCACAGAGGTGTGCCTCATTAAAGCTTTAAGTGTTCATTAATCTAATCAAGTTAACAATCAAAACTAATCGCCCTACCAACCAAGTGGCTGACAAGTTTCTCCCAACTGACAGATGGCTGGCAGCCTCAGGTGGCCTGGCTGGGACGACGTTCCTTCCACCTGTTCTCACTAAAGGAATGTCCAACAGTCTCCTGTAATAAGGGGACAATAGCAGAGTCTCCTGACTTGTATTTGTCATCACAGCTACTTGGCAAAGTAAGGAGCAAAGGTCACCTGAATCTGATACATGGAAACCATCTTTGGCAACAGTGTCACCTTATCCTAATAAAAAGGAAAAAGAAAGGGAGGGAGGAAATGGGGGGGGCATGCAATTGTTTTCTGAATGATCAATAATTAAAGGTTGTCAACTTTCAATCAAATCAAATGTAGGCCCTGGTGTGGTCATTTGGCCAGGCCACATAAGGAAAGGTTTATCTAAGGTGTATGCTCTGAGTTTTGTTGAGTTCCCACTGCCCTTTTACCTTGATCGAGCTGTAGACACCCCTATGGGCTGACTGATTCCCAAAATAATTTAGCTCAAGCCAGTGGAACAAGCGTCCAGTGCCTTTGATCCCATCCAGACCCATGATTCTATAAAGATAGGTTGGTGTAAGTCCACTGTATTGTATGGAAAAATATGAGGAACTAAACTGGTTCTTCAGGAACCAATTCATGCACTTAGCAGCATCTTGTGAAACATGATGTATCCTTGGCATGGGATCTGCCTAGGATTCATCAACAAGGTACTCTGGGCTCTGAGTGACTTAAATTCAAACAGAGGAATGTTTATTAATGAGATGTTTGTTAGTGGGGGTGGTGTCTTGTTACACTTGAGTTGGCTGCCTCTACTCCTGAAAGCAGGAATCTATCTTCTCAATCTTCCTCGTACACCTTACACATTGCTGAGTGTGGGATGGTTGCTTTTGAGATGAATGACTAACCAGGTCAGTGATGGACAACATGGTACACACTGTAGTCTAAGCAGGGCCATTCTTTCTTTGGTTAGTTCAACACCAAGAAAACCCTTAAAGTACCTAAAGAAAACCTTTTCCCTTATTAAAAACAAATTCTCTGGTCTTCTTAAAGAGTCCAGTGAAGGTTCAGTTCCCACCCACATCTCAGAGGTCAAAGTGTGTAGAGTTGGGGATTGATTTCAGCCTTGAGATTTATCTGGAGAATGTTTACTTGTTGTTCTTGTGATTTTCATCTCCCTATGTGCACACCCATTAGAGAAGCAAGTAGAGATAACCCAAATCTTTCCTTATTAGCAGAGGATCCTTGGGAGCCAAGTGCCGGGTACACAAAGAGCTGACTGTTCCAATGAAGTCAGGGTGGGCATATCTCTAAGTTCAACTGATGAATTTAGCTCTTGTGCTCACTACTCAATCCACCCAACTTGGCCCATATATCAGTGAGCTTGGATGCCAGCACCTAAATAGATTTGTTAGGAGAAATGACAAGCAATGTCTCTGAGGAGATCTAGATCTACCAAGGTGCTCAGGAGTGACTGAAGAGAAAGAGGTTAGTGTCTGCGTTCATTATGCAGAGCGAGAGAAGAAAGGCACTGGCTAACATGCAAGGTTCACTGGGTCTAACACACTAGCAGGGCTATGGGCCAGGCTGGACGTTTGATCTTAAAGAAGCTCAACCTTCCTCTGCTGGCTTTCTCGTCTGAATTCATGGATCCTGCTCTCAGCTTCAGCCAGGGTCTATTCATCAGTATCAGTTTATTGTTGCTGCTGTGACAAAATAGTACACAATTACCAGCTTAAGACAACTTCAACTCACTCTTTAAATATATATATATATTATGGGGATGGGTAGTTTTTGCCTGTGTGTGTGTATGTGTACCCAGTGCAAGCCTGACATTCATGGAGGTTGTAAGAGGGCATCAGATGTCCTGGAACTGGAGGTGTGGATGACCGTGAGCCATCCTGTGGTTGCTGGGAACGGGTCCTTGCTTCAGACCCTCAGTTCATTCTTGTAGAACTATGAAATGAGTCCTAAAGGCTAAACTCAAGGTGTTGACAGAGCTGGAGTCCTTCTAGGGGCACCACTGTCATGTCTTCCAGCTTAGAGATTACTGCACTCTTTTGTTTGCAGGCTCTTCATTCCAAACTTTGCCTCCACGGTCATGTGGTCTTCTCATCTTTTGATTTCTCTGTCTTCATCTTATAAAGACCCTTTTATTTTTTATTGAGATCAACTGAATAACCAGAAAGCTTTCCTGAGTTCAATGCCCTTAATTTAACCTATACTCTTGAAGGTTCCTTTAACAAATAAAATAACATATTTAGAGATTTAGGGTTTATGGTGTATTAAGTTACATTATCATGTATATGTATATGTATATGTATATGTATATGTATATGTATATGTATATGTATATGTATATGTATATGTATAATATTAAGGTGTATTATTCAATATACCACATTATCCTGTCTTAGTAAATTACATCTCATCAAATCAACTTAAAAATGTACTGATGATGATGGTGGTGGTGGTGGTGGTGGTGATGATGATGATAACGGTGATTAGTGTGAGCATGTGAGGAGCACATGCATGGGGGAAGGGCATGAGTACAGGCATGCATACGAGGTCAGAGGACAACCCTGTGGAGTCTTAGATCTCTTCTACGTATACATGGGAATAACATTGAGGTCTCTGGGGTTGCCCAGCAAATACCCTGATCCCCTGACCCATCTCACTGGTCCCCAGGAACATGCACAGGGCAGACCAAATCTTCAATGTTGCTTTCACAGGCACACCTGAGGTTTTGTGGATTGGGAAATGGTAGACGATCTGACTGATAGTCTGAGGGACCACTGAAGGGAACCAAGTAGTATGATTTGAGCTGTAGTGAACTACTAGAATTCCAATAACACAGACTGCCACTGTAGTAGATATGGAGGATTTTACAGACTCCGTATGCCCCCTCAGTTAACAGCAACAGGATTTAGGCCTATGCCAAACATTAAAAAAAAATGGTTTAACAAGAACTCAAGTGCAACTGTATGTAAAGAGAAGAGTATTGCTGGGGATGGGGAGGTCCCTCTAACCCTTTCATAGCTGGCTCTTCACAAGATAAAAATATAACAGAAGAGAAATGCAAGAATCCAGGGAAAGACAATACTGAGCTGTGACCATACCATGAGTCTTACCACCTGTTAGGACCTAGTGCTCCCGCATTTGGCGTGAGAATTGGGCAGAGTGGGAATTTTATGTTCTAGATGGTGGCTCAAGGGAGCTGTCACAGTTAGCCATTGCCTGGTCTTCACCACCCACTGGGAAGCCAGTTTTGGAGCAATTGTGGGAGTTAACACTGCAAAGTGGCTGATGTTCTCTTGAAGAAAAGTCAGCCAGTAGGACAGAAGGCTTGTTTCTCTGACTTCTGGGTGGCTAGGGTAAGCAACTTTGTCCCTGGAAAGAATTCCTGTCCCTCTTCTATAACGAGAAAAAAATGATCTCCTGTGCTATGGAGACAGATGACTTGGACATATGTAGGCTACATGCCAGGAGGAGAAAGAAGACCCAGAATGTCACAAGGAATGGTGTGGGCTTGTCATGCACCCTGGGAGAAAACCCAGGCAGGGAGAAAGGGAAGCTGTGTTGACAGGTAGAGACTTGTTGACACCAGTTACAAGACAGCGAGGTCAGGAGTGTGGGTCAGCCTACTGAGTTCATGGGATTTACAGGTAGACACTTTGCCTTAACCACAGCCCTGCAATCAGGATGCTGTGATTTTGATTGGGGCATCTGGTATTCCTGAAACATCCCCCTCACTGCCCGATACATTAGCCTCTTAGGAACATTGCGTGTCAAACATGACAGGGCTGGAGAGATGACTCAGTGGTTAAGAGTACTGACTGCTCTTCTAGAGGACATTGGTTCAATTCCCAGTACCCACATAGCAGCTCCCAACTGTCTGTAACTCCAGTTCCAGGGAATCCAACACCCTCACACAGACATATGTGCAGGTAAAACACTAATGCACATAAAATAAATATAAAGAAAACAATTTTTTAAAAAAGCATGTATCATTGATGGTTTTGTTTAAACTTATGGACACAAACAAGTAAAAGAGTTTTTCCTGGTACAGCTCAGGCAAAGGACAGTCTCAGCAACACAAATAACTACCAAGAAATGATCCCAGGAAAGGATGACCAAGAAAGAAAAGGGGACATGGTCATGAAATATACTATATCACGAGAAATGTAAAGGAAAATGACTCATAGTTCTGGCTTCCTCAGGCAAGGAAAGCATTTCCATAGCCTGTCTTAAAGGGCCAAATACCAAGGTTCAATGACCCTAGATGTATATATTTAAGAAGGCCTCTGTAATTCATCTGAGCCAGTTGATTAGGTTGTCGGTTAGAGATGTGCTTAACACTGAGGCATCTCTACGAACTGAATACATTTCAGATATTCTTTTATTCTTGGAAGCCCTATTTGGAAAGCCCCCCAGTTGATACTGATTATGATTAGAAATAGTCTAAGCCATAGGAAAACTCAGGAATCTTAACAGGAACAAACTCTTCCCTGAGTGAATCTGCCTCTCAGCCACCCACTCAGTGGACTGGAAGGGAGAAGGGAAAAGGCTGCAGAATAAATACTAAAACAGTACCACCAATATCGAATGATTCACCCTGTGTGTTTATCTTGGGGTGGCTAAATTAAGTAGAACATTCCGGTTTTGCTCTATTCCTTTGTTCTAAGAGCATTCTTTCTCTTCTTTGAGATCAATAACAACAAAAACACCTCTAGTCTTCATTATTGAAAAGGTTCCAATGTGCTCTAGAATTCATTTCAGGGCTCTCTTTCCTTCTCATTGGGGTGCATATGGCCATCTGTAACATAAAATGTGGGAGGGTATCAAAATAAGGGCCAGGGCATAGCTAGGAAGCCTTTTTATCGTGAATGTATCAAGTCTCGTCTTACAGAGTGTACTCTGAAAGTCTGAATTAAAAATATGTTGGCTCATCAGTCATTTGAGTCTGGAAACATTTAAATAATTAAGCTACCAACCCAGGCAGCTCTACTGAGTGCTCATGACTGTGGATATGTCCCTGGCCTTCTCGTCAGAGCCAACTAAATGTGGCCCATGGGCCTGTATTTCAGCTATATGCCTGGAACTGACGTCACCTTAGCATCACACCAGGACACCTAAGGCCTGCCACCCTCATTTCTCCCTCTACCTAGTTAGCTTTTAGCACTCCACTGTCACACTTACCTTAGTTCATACATATTGTAGTGACCATCATCTAACCGATCTTCTTAATAAAGACCCTTGTTCCTTGTCCAGCTATATGTTGAGTCTAATGTGTCACACCCTGGGAAGTTTTCTAAATACGCTCTTACTATAAAGAGTCTAAAATTATCTTGCTTCAAAAACACGATTTGAAGATGTAACTGGAAAAGGTTGGCTTTAGGAAGTTGTGTTATTCATAATAAGTCATTACACAACCATCTTTCGTTTTGGAACTTCTGCCCTCCGCTGATGTGTTTATACAAAGAAGCTGTGCTAAAACAAGCTGATGAGAAGGAGAGGGTCCTGTGATGTCAGGCATCCCCACAGACCTGACTCACTCCACCGGCACCAAGACAGCAGCCAGCAATTCTGACCTGGTTAATGAGAACAAAACCGGGCCAAGTGCTTTGGAGAAAGCGGCTCAGGCCCAGACTCCATGTACACAAGCACAGCTGACTGCTGGCTCCTGACCAGTAGACAGCAAGCTCCAGAGGGTGCAGGGTGCCAGCCATGGCACTCTAGGCAAGGGCGCACTGAAGCTGAAGCCCAGGCTTGCTTCTTGGACCGGAACCAGATCTGGGGCTTTTTCTACCCTATCTCGCTGTGGGCAGTAGAGACACCAGTTTTCATGCAGGAGAGAGTGAGTGCTCAGTCTATGCCAGGCCCCGGAGCACTGTTCTGTTCTCGATGGGATGGTTTTGTTTAAATACGAAGAGATAAGATTGAATGCTGGTTTGGGTGGGCATCTGGCAGAAACACAACCTTGTTTCACAAATCCATCCCATCAACATTCGCCGAGCGCCAGCAGAGGCTGGGCACGGAGCAGAGGAGCAGCAGCCAGGGGTCAGATACAGATGTCAACACGGAGCAGAAATACAACACAGACGACATGTCAATGGCTCTGGTCAAGAATAATGTAACAAGCAGAACAGACAAGTACGGCGTCCGATGGCAACAGTACAGCCATGTTAGTGTCGCTGGAAACATAGCTGGGGTGCAGGGAAGACCTACACAGGAAATGCTATCAGTTTTGATCCTGTGTATCTCTTTGGCTTTGGTGCTTTTTGAGGCAGAGTCTCGTATAGCCTAGGCTGGCTTCAAACTCTATAGCTGAGGATAACCTTGAACTCATAATCCTCTTGCCTCCACCTCCTACGTGCTAGAACTATACCACCACACCAGGTTTTATGTGATGCTATAGATCGAATCGAGGGCTTTTCATGTGCTAGGCAAGTGCTCTTCAAATTGAGCTTTAGCTTCAGCCCCAGGTTTGCAAGCTACGAAAGCACTTCACCATTGATTTCCACCCTGACCCCACTTCAGCATTTGGAAATGAGCTGATGTGGGGGAAATTCCTAGGACACCACACTTTTAATCTCCCTGTGAACACTTCACGGGCTTTCGGAATTTGATCGGATCAATGATTTAGCAAGAACTTAATCACATATTGCAGGAATCATTTTACAAACATCGAAATGTTTTGCATTTACAGGAGGGTTTGTTTTTTAATTTATTTATTTTTATTTGAGTGTAGACAAGGTCTTCCACAGGTAAAACTAAGTTAGCATTATATTGTTTAGATATAGTTTTTCCGTGTTGGGTTTTTACAAGCAAAGGTACACGGAAAGTAAGGTGGTTAATAAGAATTTGCAACTTGTCAGGATCTCAAATCACTTAAGAGATAAGCCACTGCGTAAGCTTGTGAGAGAGCATCTTCATTGGGTATTGGAGGTATGAAGACCCAGCTTAAAAGTGAGTGGCACCCGCCCCTGGGCTTGGGTACTGGACTATAATAACAGGAAGAAGTGAGCTGAGCACAGCTCTTGTCCTCTTGTTCCTGATTGTGGATGCAATGTTTCTGAACTTAAGACAGTTTGTTTCTACAGATGATAAGTGAAGCAATGGGCAGATAGATGGTAGACAGACAGACAGAAGATAGATAGATAGATAGACAGACAGATAGATAGATAGATAGACAGATAGATGCATGCATGCATACATGCATACATCTATACATAGACATGATAGATAAGCAATTATCAAACATTTCAAGCTCCCGCTGTCTTGGCTTTACCACCATGTTGTACTGTACCTCGAACTATGAGCCAAGTTCCTGAGGTTGCTTTTGGTGAGGTATTTTGTCACAGCAGCAGATCAGCAATTGAGACAGAAAGATACATCTAACCTTTAAATACAGTTGCTGTTAATGCTGAGTTGAGAGTCCCTTTGCTTATTTGAATCAGAAATGAAGAAGAGTCAATAATCTCTAAGAAATGTAGATACCATTTATCTATCAATCAACCTTTGCTTCCAAGTTCAACCTGGCTGCCTTCTCTTTCTGGAAAGTTAGACATCTTTTCCCTCCTGAAGATCACATTTTTCTGGCTACTTAAATGCCAGGAAGTGCAACAAACTGAATGGCTGCATCACCTCCAGGGTTACCTGAGAGAAAGCGACCACCATGGACTTTCCCCAGGATCTAACACGTATCTGTCATTTAGCAGGTGATCAATATAAATGAATATATGGATGATAATATGAATGGAATGAATATGTCTATTCACTGAACATACACGAGAGACACAGTTTCTTTTCTCAAATAGATAAATCTCATGAGTTAGTGACTCTTACAAACAGCTTTCTTGTACAATATAGGCAATGAATTGGAAACTCTAAAGACAGCAGGCAGGCTTCAGAGACAAGTTGGATAGAAAGGAGGGCGCTATGTCAAGGATAGCCCAAAGGCACAAACCAGTCCTAAGAAGGCAGGTGGGTGGCCACTTCAGGGAATCAACCTGCTGAGGGCTGGTCCTTATGAACAGCGTCCTCTGGAATACTATGTCTGACAGTCCAGTCTGCATGACGATGTTGGGTGTAAAACACTCAGTGAATGTGTGCTTGCTTTCTTTAAGTGTGGCTTCCTCGGGAGTTGGGTAAGGTTCTAGAGAACAAACAATGCAGGAGATCATACCCAGAGAGTCATCCCAGCTCTTTAATGTGTGGGGCAAGTGTGCAACCAAGGCTCACATCCGTTACATAGAAATAAAGGCTAAGTTATCACCTGCTCATCTCCATACATTCTACCTTCTCATTAAAGATACACCTCCATTTCAGCTTAGAACATGGCAGGACTTGCCGGCACACTCCACCCTGTTATTCTTGTCTGCAGAAGTGAATACTGAAGCCCCTGATATCTGGGCTAAAGAAAGTGTCACAGGCACAAATGCAACAGGTGAAAAGTCTGCTAATATTTCGGGCAGGCAGCACAGGCAGGGTTGCCATGGATTGTGGGGAGAGACACATGTACATCATAAGAGACCCTGCTAGTGATCTGACATTTTTAAAAACCATGGTAACCTCAGCTAGTAGGGCATACAGCTTGTCCTTTCTTTAAAGGCTCGTGTGTTTAAGACAGTTTGTCCCTATGGGCAGACAGATGCTAGGCGAGTGAATGGATGAATGAATGGATAAATAATAGACAAATAGACAGACAGACAGACAGACAGACATATAGACAGACAGAGAGATAGGTAGATAGATGGTGTGTGATAGATGGATAAATAGGCAGGTAAGCATATGATAGATGATAAGGATAATAGCTAGATATCGAACTCTGAAAATGATATCTAAGCTTAAAAGGCTCACTGAGTCTCATTGCTCTCTTTCTCCTCTGCAGCAGCACCCACTCACACTCACAAATGCCCATGTACTGTGCAACCGAGGATGCTGTAATTAGCTTCCTAACACTGGTTTTTATATCACAGCACGTAAATAACATGGGAGAGGTGAAATGCTACGTTCCTCTCCATTAGTGTCTTAAAATATGAGACTTAAGCAGCCACAGGCTGACAGACATTTGCTCCACAAGCACACCGAAGTCACAGACTGGCTTTCTCCTCTGAACAATGCAGCCAGGGGCTCATTAGGCTGTGTGGGAAGCTCGGGATGCTTTTATGAATGTAGGAGCTTCAGCTTTGGTGGGGAGTTCCTCAAAGGCATCTGTAGCACATGAGAAGTTTTAATGAGCGCAAGACAAAGGCAAGAGCAGGGGCAACGTAAAACCTCTACTTCTCAAAAGGACCTGTGGGTTTTAATGAATATGAGGCCACTCAGACTTCCAGCTCTTGAGAAAATCAAATCTACTTTCACATAAATGTCTTTTGTTTAATCACCCTGAACCAGGACTGCCTTTGAAAGCCCTGCCACCACAGATTTTAATTGCTGAGCACAGAGGTTTAATGACTGCAACATTCTGTAATAAACTCAACCTTAGCTTGATCACTACCATTTTTCAATGTATTTTGTTTAGGAATTTTCCACCTACTTTTGCAACTGAGAGGTGATTTGCTATGCGCTCCTTTCAGACCATCTTTGCTCCATTTTAGAATGATCTGGAATGTGTTTGGTTATGTTCAGTGATGTTAAATATTTTGTCAAACACAGTATGTTGGGCTGAACGATGTCTCCAATGTCCAATTCATATCTTTAAATTCCTCAGATGTGACTGTATTTAGAGAAGGCCCTTAAAGAGATGATCAAATTAAATGATGTTATTAGGGCAGGCTCTAATTCAGTCTGATTGGTGTCCCTGTTCAAATTTGTATTCAGAAAGAGACACTAGGGACGAACACATAAAGAAAAGACCATAGACAGTACTGCCATCTACAAACCAGGGAGAGAGATCTTAGAAGAAAGGACTCTTGTGAACATGTTTATCACAAGCCTCCTAATCTCAGGTCTGTGAGAAAACAAATCTCTACCATTGAAGCCACAGAGCCCGCGGTTTATGCTTTGACAGTACCAGCAAACTATCACATTAAAACAACGGGAGCACCTTCAATGCTGAGTTCAAATTATTACTAAAAGAAAGTCTAACTTGTGAGACATTTTGATCTTGGATTCAGATTAATTATAGTTAGGATTCTCAGCATTTAAAAAAATGTCTTCTTATACCGGTTTCAGAAAGTCAGAGTTTTTTTCCCTTTCTAAACACATATTTTTCCTGCTTTGAAGGATGTGGCTATCAACTTGTTTGTGTTCTCGTATCGTTTTTGAGATGCTTGGATGCTGTATTTACATTCCCTCTCTTTGTGTTAACTACTTCCTGGCTCCCCACTCCCTCTCAAATTTATAACTTCATTATCTCTTCTTTAATTATTGTCTCCCTCTCCCCCTGCCCGTCTCTCACACAAACCACACACACACACACACACACACACACACACACACACAGACACACACACACACGAGAGAGAGAGAGAGAGAGAGAGAGAGAGAGAGAGAGAGAGAGAGAGAGACTTACTGAATCCCTTTGGTGTTGTTTGTATGTATATCTTTAGCGATGATCACTTGAGTTTGGATAATTGATCGGGGGCCCAACGATGAAGAAACTAAATTCTCCCTCTCTGCAGCCAGTGAATGAATGCCTGTAGCTCTTCCTCTGCAGATGAGTTTATGACATTTCCCCCATCCACACTGGCACACCAACTGGTGCTATCATTACGTAGGCAGTCATGTCTGTCTGTCTGTCTGCCTGTCTGTCTTACTTACTTACTGTGTCTTATTTAGGCAGTCATATTGTTGGGGTTTCATGAGTGTAGCCTCCCTGTCATGTCTAGAGCAGGTGTCATGGTCCCCTGGTCTTAAAATCTTCCTACCCCTCTTCCAAGATTTTTACTGATCCTTAGGTATAAGGGTTATGTTGTAGTTGTAGATGGATTTTTCCTGCGTTAGGCACCCCATGTGCTAAGCCAGTTTGCTGTGATTTGAAAGATTTAAAGCTGGGTAGGACTATCAATTGCTTTTGTCCCTTGGCAGCTCACACAGTCCCTTCCAACGTTGTAAGATCTAGTGCTCAGAGAGCAGGCTTCCAGAACAAGTCCAGCTCAGTTCTGTAGCAAGTGTGGTGTCTTCATCAATCTGGCCTTGTCTTCAAGCTTTGGGTGTCATCCAAAAGCAATGGCAGTAGTCTACATTTCGAAGTCTCTCAGAGCCCCTAACTAACAACTAACAGTTTGAATGCTTTGTTCATACCTGGTACTGGGGTTTTTGTTACTTGGTCTATAGCTCTTGAGGGGAGAATTATCACCTGTGGGGCATAATTCCATTTAAATTATATACATGTGTTATATATATATGTGTGTGTGTGTGTGTGTGTGTGTGTGTGTGTGTGTGTAAGTTTATAAAATGTTTCCTGTGACCTTTTAAAATATCCTTCATGTTTTTTATCTTCCTTTCCTCTCTCTCTCTCCCTCTCTGTTGATCCCTCAACCCATCAACTTTAATGACATTTCCCTATTTGGATGTAATTGGATGTAAAGAAGAAGAAAGAGGAGAGAGGAGAGAGAAAAGAGAGAGAGAGAGAGAGAGAGGGAGAGAGAGAGAGAGAGAGGGAGAGAGAGAGAGAGAGAGAGAGAGAGAGAAGAGAGAAGAGAGAGAGCCTCGGCAAAAAAAGAAAAAAAAATGGTTCCATTTTCTAAGAACAAACTATCTTAAAATACGCGAAGACGACTGAGTCACTAGGTTAATGAGGTATATTGTGCCTGGATTATAACTTTGAGCACTTGTAGGTGTACATATTTCTATGGACAATTTTGCTAAGTATCAGTTTATAACTGGGAATATCTTTCCACATTTGTCAATGCCAGAAACCTTCTAAACTGGGATCTTGTAACTCTATCCATGTATAGGATCAATTATCTTAAGTACGAAAAAACCTTCCCAAGATTGTTCTCTGCCAGTAACGTTTAGAATTTGTGCTGACTGTGGGGCTAAACTTTACTTTCAGTAACCCTGAAGATGGAGTTCTTTAGGGCCGGATGAAAAGGCTGGGTAGAGATGGAGCTCAGAGGTAGAGAGCTTGCCTAGCATGCACGGGCCTTTGGGACTTAAGCCCAGCACCAGAGACAAATGCACAATGCTAAGAAAATTCTCTGTTTGTTCCAATATCTCATCAGCTCATTGAACATGTCCATTAAAAGACATCAAAGTGTTTTTTTCTGACTAAATCCATATTTATTTTTTAATCTAGTGTTACATGAAAATTTCAGAGAATGTAGGTACAATTGTTGCTTAATAAATTGCTTTCAAAAATACTTTGATAGCGTGGAGAGATTAATTAAAGGGAGCAGTTTGTATTGGTATAAACTTGGAAGAAATTTTGTCTAATATCACCCTATGATTCTATGGACAGAAACAAGTTGCAGACTGATCTGAATGATTTGATGCAGTCTATAAATGCTTCTAAGATGTCAGTATCATATTTCACTGCCCCAAATAAAAGCATGATGGTTTCTTTAGAGAAACAAGATGAAAACTCAAATGATATAGAACAGGGCTGAGCCTGTTACAGCTCATGTGTTTTCTCCCTCCCTCTCTCCCTCCCTTCCTCCCTCCCTCTCTCTCCCTCCCTTCCTCCCTCCCTCCCTTCCTCCCTCCCTCCCCCCCTCCCTTCCTCCCTCCCTTATTTCCTCCCTGCTCCAAGTAATTTGATTTAAACTTTAGCATAATCATCACGTCTTTCCTTCGTGGCAAAGACATGATTGTCTTCACTCGGATGATGTGAACCAGGAGAGGCAATTAGCTGAGCTGGCTGGCTAATTAGGAGGAAACGTGACTCTACAGTGACAAACATCTTAATTGCTCAGATTAAAAAAAAAAAACCAAAAAACAATTTCTTTTCCATTTAATATGATGTAGAAGGCTGAGGTCTCATCCAAACACATGATAACGTGTTTCCTAGATTTATGTTCTATTTTAAAGAAGAGACAAAAGTATGCCTTTGCCATGAATTACTACTGAGGACCTTAGCTTCAAATCTCCTGCTGCTGGACCCATCCATGTCCCGTTTCAACGTTCAACACTATGTGGATGGTAGGACAAATGTAATCTCAAACAGAAATTACCTAAGACGTCTCATTCTTCTGTGTCCTTTTGGGAGTCTTGGGGGATAAAATCTCCCATTTAGTGAACTCACTGCCCTGTGATTTTTTTGAACACCTTTTAAAGTGTTCCTCGGTGGTAACTAATGGGATATCCCTATCTCCCTACAGCTACTTTTAGGGTGCTCTTTAGTTTTGTCAGGTCAGGCATCTCAGGATGACACCCTCAGACTTGTCCATGTTCCCGGACCATCCAGGCCCTGGTACGCTGCCTTTTGGAGTGAGACCCTCAGCTCTCCTCCTGAGTCTGCTTGCTTTACTCCTTAATCCTAACACCAACAGTCACCCGTATTTCCTATTTCTGGTGTATGGTCCTTGTTCAGTCTGGTACCTCAATGTCTCCTTTTAACTGAGAGCTACACAGGGCCAAAGATGATATTCCCCAAGCAGTGAAAGGTCAGCTCCCAATCTCACCCAAGGAGCTGGGATCCTGCACTGCAAACAGACTGGCTGCCCCACAGTGACTTCTTAGCTTGGCAGCCATCACCTTCCTTTCTACGTCTACGTCTACGTCTACGTCTACGTCTACGTCTACGTCTACGTCTACGTCTACGTCTACGTCTACGTCTACGTCTACGTCTACATGCACATCCACACCTACATCTGTGGTTCCCACTCAGCCTCCTGAGTACAAGGTTCCAGTGCCAGGTCTTAGTCCTGACATGGATGACATAACTATTAATTAAATATTTAAGTATTGTGCTCAATTTAGTTAAAATGTACAAGTCTTTAGAAGTGGACATCATTTATCTAGGAAGGACTAAGCAGGCTTTCAACATTTCCAGAAGGCTGGGGTCAGGGACATTCTTTCCCTGTCACCTAACGTTACTTTTTATGTGTGCTTGAGTTCTGTCACTAGGTTCCTTTTATCACATGACCCGGTCTCACAGAAGCATCTCCTGTCCCCCGTTCATCTGTGATTCCATGATGACCCCTCCCCATGACAGATGTGGTTAAGAGAGCAAGTCCTGAGTCGAACAGACATTGAACCGAATTGCTCATTTCTTACACAGCATGATAAAAATAATAATGATGATGAACTAATGTTTGTTGAACAAGTTCATCAAATACAAGACATCATCCCAATCTCCTAAGAAGATCTTCAAGGCTAGAAAACTGTGCCTAAGATTGTCTGATGGTTACCTCGAAATAAAGGTCATGTCTTCTAATGGCATGATCCCTCCTTTAAATTAGACGCTGTTTCTTACACTTTTCATCTTTCCCCTCCAATCTTTCCTAAACCTCTACCCTCTCCCTACCCACCACCAGGCATCTGTGACTTGTCCTTTCTATATAACACAGGATCTCTGGATGTCTTGTTCTATACTCTGAGCTCCTACACAAAGCCAGTTTCCATTGACCTCTGCTCATCTCTCTAGTGTTCTGTTCTCCATACACAAGGTCTCTCTACGTATGAACACAACACAACCTCAACAAGTGGCTCTGATAAATGGTCAACTCTGATATTGAAAGCAAGAGCAAATGATTCTTCCCCTGGAAGGCAGTGATCATCCAGAGGTGCTTCGGATCTCAGATGATTATCTGAGCATGGGTGATGGCAGACAGGCATTTCTGCAGTACAACCCTGAGCAGTGTGACAGCCGCTGTCATGAACTCATGACTTAGTAAATAAATGAGTCAACCCTTTCAATTCACAGGGCTAGAAGAATTGTGGAAGAAAGTTCTTTATTGCTACAGCACAGCAGGAGGGGCTTCTGGTGTAGGAGGGAATTAGAGCTAGGTACTAGGAAGAGAGTTCCCCACCAGGACAATAGATAGGCAGTGTGTGGAAGAGTCTCAGCCATCATTTCTTAGTCCATTCTTTTATTAAGCTATCATATGTGTCAGATCTAGGGGTACACAGAGAAGAAGGGGTGATCAGAAGAAACAGTCCATAGTGAGGAACCTCAGACTCACTGAGGCCATTTGCATAAGCTCTGGGTGCTTGCCCTCTCTGGAAATGACAAGCGTTGCCCTACTAGACTAATTCAAGTATTGTTCAATCAATCAATAAGTGATGGTTAAGCTAATATCTTCCCAGGGACATGGCTTTGTATGGTGAATCAACCAAACTGAGTTGAGGACATTAGCTGGGTCATATCAGCACTAGGCATTTCAGGTGTCTTGGTATTTAGAATAATCTGCTTTCCAGTGAATACAGACGTCTTCTGAGGATCCAGAAGACTGTTCTGTTACTCATCCTTTAAAGGTCTCTGTTCGTAGGTTCTGATCAGGGTCCTTGCTTTTGTGATTAAGCAAACTGCAAGGGTGCCATTGTGTTACTTGACAACTTTAGGGTCAGTGCAAAGAGTGCAAGTCAATTTTCCACCACCCATGAAAGTGAGACAGGGATGGCATTTTTGCCGGAGATGGTTCTCTCTGTACAGATCACTGCCTGCGGAGGGTTGGCAGCAGGCATTTCTGTAATACAGTCCCGCGAGATATGACAAACGCTTTCACTAACGAAATCACTGCGAGATGGAAGCATTGTGAAGGAGCTCTTTGCTGCTCCTGGGCACTGGCAGCAGTGAGCTCATGGGTATCTAAGTGGTCCATTTCCTGGCTATTACAGCAAGAAGAGCTGTCACATAATCGCATTCAATGACAGGAACAGAAATCTAACTCACTTCGAAATTCCCTGTGAAATCTTTATATCCCAAATAGAAGGACCCAGTATGGTGGGTTTTTTTTTCTAATTAAAGTATGCAAATGTTGTCTGCATGTTTTAGGTGCATCAGACTTTGAAAATAAATTCTATTTGTGAAAGCTATTATTTATATATCTTTAGGCTTAAATTCTCTGAGGACCTTTATTTTTCTTCCTGTTAAGCGAACTGAACACTTCAGTAAAATCCTGTCAAGATTTTTTTGTATGTCCTTTCTAGCACTGTCAAATACTTATTTACATCGAATTTTAGAGAAATAAAGTACTCTCGCTTATCCAAATAATGTAAGAGCCACGGGGACATCTCAGTAGGTAGAATGCTTGCTGTGTAAGAAGAAAGCCCGGAGTTCACGCACATCCCCAGCAGAAAGTCAGGTGTGGCCCACACCCCTGAAAATGCAGACACAGAAAGCCCCCTGGGACTCACTGCCCAACAACTCTAAGCAATGAAGGAGGGTTAAGCACAGTGAAAGACCTTGTCTCAAAACCTTGGGTGGAGAGCAAGAGTTGACCTCAGGCCTCCATGCATACAGGCACGAGGGGGTGCATACCAGACACTTGCATAAACGCAAAAATCATAAATAACTTCCTAAGTAAATAAATGAAATGCTAAACATTGCCTTATTTGACAGGAAATTTCTTGTCTGGGTCCTATGCCCTGAGATTATATCATGAGTACCTTCTCACAGCAATAAAACATCTTAAATAAGAACAATACTACACATGTTTTATCATTTATCTATTCCCCACCACCACCCCGTTTCTGAGGATCAAGGTCATTTCTGAGTGTTCTTTTCCTGTTGTAAATAACATTATGACAAATGTCACTGTATCTCCATATCTGATCATTTCATTAACAGTAAGTTACAGAAACAAGATTAGTAAATATATGTAAGGGAGGCACTGATAGAAATGCTTGTATTAGGTAAGTAACCATTCAAACTCTTTTCTAGGTATCAGGCACGGAGCCACACTTATCCAAGTTTCCTCGGATAATGGTTATCTGAGCCTGGCAATTGAATTTCTATTTCTGTTTTTTTTTCTCTCTCATTCTCCTGTGGCTTATGATTTTTATTTATGAGCTCAGGCTCAGATGAACACTGCGTGAAAACTGCATAGAGCTGAAGCTACAATTCCATTTGCAAAAAAGCCTCTCCTCTCAATCTCTGCAGAACACTACAGTGTTCTCTGCCTTAGGACCACTTTTTAAAAGCCTATTTAAAATTTATATTTAAAACATACAATTGTACTTATTAATGGGGCATCGCATCATGCATGTGTGCATTGCATCATACTTACATTGTGTGAATTATATTTCTCTTTCCAAACATTTACCCTTGAAACATCTTTTAAGTTGTTAGTTGGACTTGCCATTTACAGATCTAGACAGGACCAGTGCTGGGGACCAAGTTCATACTCTCATACTTGTGCGGCCTTACCTACTGAGCCATCTCCCCAGGCCTACATAATGACTTTTGTTGTATTCTATTCATTACCAGGGAACTCTTGATCTGCATTTTGGTCCAAGAAGTGGGAGTTCTTCTGCATCATCTTGAAAGACAGCTTTGAAAGGCTGGGGTTGGGTTAAAATGTGGTAAGGGGAACTCGAAGGATGGTCTCCTCTGGGGCTGATGTCCTCTGCGAGGTAGGGAGAAGTTTCCGTTGTGATCGACTATGAAGAGAGGCCCAGGTGTTATATGTAATAAAAAAGGGAATGCTTTGCAGATGTTTAAAAGCAGCTCATAGTTACAGAGCTTTCGTAAAAGGGGCTCTATCAGCCTGCCCGTGTGGAAGTTCCCTGCAGCCCCTGCGAAGGTGTGGACATGGTAGTGTCACGGATCCCCAGTGTTTGCGTCTCTTCTTGGATTAATATCGTTGAAGGACAGCAGTACAGGGGATCAGCCAGAGAGAGAGAGGCAGGGACCCTGCATGGCAGCTGGTGGGAGGAAAAAGTCATCAGGTCCTAGTGTGTGGGCTGGAGGAACCGAGAGTCTGCAAGTGTCAGAGGGAGAATGAGTCAACAAATCGACAATATGAAAGTTTTCGATGAGGGAGAGACGTGATTCAATTTAAGGTGTTAAGGTGTCTCTGTGTGGGGGCTCAGAGAACGCGGGGATATGGATCATTAAGGATGAGTCACCCACGTAAACACAGAGGTGACTCAGAACGAGGAGGGGAGATCGATGCCGAAGGTCTGAGGAGTGAGGGAGCCCTGACAGGCTCAGAGAGAAGCACTTCCGGCAAGAATGTACACTCAGTATTCCGCAAAAACCTTCTGCTATAGACGTCATACAGATCACAGGGTCAGAAATGGTATATGAAAGGTTCTTCACGGAAACGGACGCCAGGGTGAAGAGCAGACGTTGAAGCCATGGTCCAAACCTGAGTGTCCTTCAATATTTTAAGGTTTTGGGTGATCTTTTATTTTTCCATACACCACAGCATGAGGCCATCTGATGCCTCCCCCAAATATATAACTCTAACTTGGTCCCCAGCACCCGTACGGAAAGGCCTGGGGGTGCACTCCTGTGATCTTGGGAGTGGGGAAGCATCTCTGGTCAGTGAGTTCCGTGTTCAGCAAAGGTACACATACAAACACAGAGACATACAGAGTGATCCATTAGGACCTTAGAGACCAGGTTATCAGCAGATGAAGACTTCCATCTTGCCTGCCCTGACTGCCTGGCTTCCTTTCTGACCCAGAGAGAAGCTGGCTGCCATGCTGTGAACCGCGGTGCGTTGCCCCGCAGAGAGGCCCACGCAGCAAGGAGCAGGGTGGCCAAACAGCTGCTGGTGAGGAGCTGCAACTTCTCAGGCCAACAACTCACAGAGGACAGGAGGCAGCCAACAACTACGTTAGTGAGCTTGGAAGCAGAGTCTCTCTATCCGGCCAGCGATGACTGAGGTCCTGGCAGGGACCTTGATTGCAATCTGGGAGCCTGAGAACCCACCTACAATGTTCCTGGACTCTTGACCCACAGAAATAATAAGTGGGATTTTTTTAAGCCGTTACACTTGGGGGTCATTTGTCACACAGCAACAGAAAATTAATAGACACACCTATTTTCTGTTTGCAATGAGAAAGGGCTTTCCCGCCAGCCCATCACCTGAGGGAAAAGCCCTTCTGTTCTCTGTCCCGTTCCCATGATTTCCTTTGCTGCTGAACAAGCACGTACCGGAGATCTGGCCCGAACGTCTGGACTCCTTATGAACTTTCATCATGCCCAGCCAATGCCTCTTCCTTGTTCCTCAGCCTATAGAATATGCTATATGAGGGTAAAACCCATGCTTGCCTGCTTCCCTGATAATCACTGTGCTCTTAACAGCCTCTCTGTGAGCAAAGGTGGCCCTTGACAACCACAGTGAATGGATGGGGTCATAAGTGAATATGACCAACGGAATTTAATAAAATGTCTCTGACAGTATGAAGATTACCTCATTAACCTGTTTTGAACATGTATATTTAAGTATGCAAATCTGGTTTAAAACCATACACATAACAGAAGAATTTGTGAAAGTTCATATTTATTTTTGCTAGCTCTGGGTTTTTCGTTCATGGTTTTGCTTTCCAAGAGGTGTGGTACGCACCTGGAATCTTAGCACTTGGGATCCTGAGATAGGAGAACCTAAAGTTTGAGGCTAGCCTTGGGCTATACAGAGAGCTATTGGCAGGGGTGGAAGTCAGGGTGGGGAGTGGGGACGGGGGAATTTTCTCTGCAGGTGAAATGTTTCCTCTCCTTAGCCAGAACCTCACTGAGCCATTTCCAGACAGTTTTCAAAATGTAATGTGCCCATTGTGGTGGTCACTCTTGGGTCTGGAGTCAACACATATTCTTTCTCTCATTTTGTTCCTCTAGAGATCCCAGCTTATTACAGATACCTTTCTGTCTTGAAAGAAGTCAGCCTTAGCACTGCGTTCGGGGTCCAGAGAGATTTCTGACCTTATGCTTTCTCACAGACTATGGTCTTGTGAAATGGACAGCCTAGACGTCCTTACAGACCGTCAGCTTCAGCACTCATGCAGAGAAAGCCTGACGGCAGATATCTGGACTCCTAAGTTCCAGGCTCCCTTTCCTTTATGAGAAAAGCAGAAAAAAAACAAAACAAAACATAACAAAACAAAACAAAACAAAACAAAACAAAGAGTAGCCTGAGGGACAGTCAGCTCGCACCAGCGTATCCACTGGAAGGGACGGCAGGGGAAGATTTGCAGTGGAAACCTCAAACTGCTGAACTTGGCTCTGACTTAAGCTGCCCAGAAGCCCAGTGCCTGACTGCAGGGGAATGTGACCAGACTTAGGTTAACTGAGAAATGCAAATGGTGAGCGATTTCATGCCCAGGACACCGCAGTGTCCAGCAGTGTGTCTCTACCCTCACTTACTTGGCGTCTCATGTGGCCCTTTGTTTCTGGTTGTCCTTGAACTTTAGCCTAACGATTTTATATGGAAACCATGTAGGTGCTTTGTGGCTCTTTCTGCATTCTCTCTCTCTCTCTCTCTCTCTCTCTCTCTCTCTCTCTCTCTCTCTCTCTCTCTCTCTCTCTCTCTCAGCTTATCAGATTTATCTGTCTGAAACACAGCTCTCTGATGCTCTGGTACCCAAGACTCTCAGCAGTTCTCCACTAACTGATGGCTCTTTTAAGGGCTAGCCTGTGCGTCAAGGCCGTGCACAGCAAGGCTCCAGTGTATCTGTTTGGCATCTTTATTTCCTTCACCTGAGACTCTAGCCAAACTCAGACTTCCCCTTGGTTCCTTCCTCTCAGTATCTCTACTTAACTCTTCTTTTTTGGACTGAATTGTTTCTTATACTAGTGTGTGTGTGTGTGTGTGTGTGTGTGGTGCATGTGTGATCATGTGGGTACATGTACATGTGCTTGTTAGCATGTGGAGACTAGATTGTCTATAGAATATCTGCCTCTATAGCCCTTCACATCATCATCACTATCTTTATAATTATCATTGTCATTATTACTACTAAGACAGGATCTCTTACTAACTCTGGAACTCACTGATTCAGAAAGACTAGCCAGAAACCCCAAGGACCCCCCAGGCTCCTCTTCCCCTCGCACTGGGATTACAGACAAATGGTTGCTCTTGGCTTTTCTGTAGGTGCCAGCAATCAGAATTCAGTTCCTCATGCTTACCTGGGAAGCATTTGCTAACAAAGCCTAGTTCAAATCTCCAGTGCCCACACAAAAAGCGGCTACCTGTAACTACTGTGCCTGGCTGCAAGCCCAGAGCTGAGAGGCGGAGGCCAGGAGATCCCAGGAATTCAGTGGCCAGTTAATGGAACCGGTGAGCTTCTGGCTCCACGACAGACTTTGTCTCAAGGCGGTACCCGTGGAGAGCAGAAGAGAGCCGAAGTTGTCCTCCGGGTTTCCCACACATGCGCACAGCCCACACATGTGCACAAGGCCATCCATCCACACATTCCCATGCATGCAACACACATAGACACACCACAACACAACACACAGCACTCATATACCTCAGGTAAAAAGTGTAATAAACAAACGAATAGACTCTGTTCTCATGGCCTCCTGCTAGCAGGCTGTTCATTTAAAGACAGATTTCCCCACTGCCTATGCAGTACCCACCACAGCAGAAAACCAGTTGAATCTCCTTCTCTAGAAAATTCACCCGAAAAAAGACCCATGTCTAAAGGCATGAGGCCACCAGAATATAATCTATTTATTTTCCTATGTACAATTTTCACTTTATGTAGGTGAGTGGTGGTGGTGGTGGTGGTGTGTGTGTGTGTGTGTGTGTGTGTGTGTTGCGTGTGGTGTAGTTTTGTTGTGTTGTGTGTGATGTGTTGTATTGTGTGTGGTGTGTGGTGTGGTGTGTATGGTGTGGTGTGTGTGGTGTGGTGTGATCTGTGTGTGTGGTCTGTGTGTGTATGGTGTGTGTGGTGTGGTGTGGTGTGTATGTGTGGTCTGTGTGTGTATGGTGTGTGTGGTGTGGTGTGGTGTGGTGTGTGTGTGGTCTCTGTGTGTTGTGTGTGGTGTGGTGTGTGTGTGTGTTGTGTGTGGTGTGTGTGTTGTCTGTGGTGTGTGTTGTATGTGGTATGTGTGGTGAGGTGTGTGTGGTGTGTGGGATGAGATGTGTGTATAGTGTGATGTGTGTAGTGTCATGTTGTACAGATACGGTACGTGCATGTCCTTCAAATTGGGGTTCTACTATCAAAACCCAGCTTTGCAATCTCCTCCCACAAAAGAACACCACTGCTACCCTCATAAGGGAAAACCACAGACTCTGAAAGCTTTTCCTGGGAAGGACGGAAGTGTGCTACCCAAGGTTTGGCTATCGCTCGTGTGCCATAGAGTATTAAGAATTGTATCTGCCATATAACTGTGCCGTGTAATTTTTGTTTTCAAATAAGTTTCAGCTTACGTTAAAAAACCAAAACCAAAACAAACAAACAAACAAAAAAACCCAGTAAATCTTGTCTCTTTCAACAGAAAGAAGTTTTGAACAAAAAAGTTGAATGTTACAAACAAGTTTCTCACAGGGACCAGGTACTTGGTGATCAAACACAAAACTTAACATGAGTCAGAGGGGAGCTCAGAGAACTTTTGGCTTTATTGTATATTCAAGTTTAGGGTTTTTTTTTTTTAATGAATATGTTTAGTAAACTCACTTTTTCAGGAACAGAAAGAAAATCTTATGATTTGCAAAACTGTGTCATCTAGAAAAAGTGTGAGAAGACCTTCCGGGCACTGTCCCGGAGAGCAGAGTGTCACACAGCAGCCTCCTGTCCTGGCTGTCCCCTGGGCGTTATATAACGCAGAGGTAATTAAGAAACTCAGCCTTGGACTGTAAATCCCATCCCACAAAGACTAATCCAGCGTGAAGACATCCGTGCGCAGATGCGCCGTGTTCCCAGCCAAAATAAAGCCGGCAGCCTTGGGATACATACATCTGCTCTAATCCTGCCGGACATCAATTTAGAAGGATTCGGTTTAGCCAAGGACATTGGCTTTCCCTGACATATCTCCTTCCAGAAAAGTGATTATACTGTACTGGCTGAACACAGCAACTCTAAACGTTCCTAAAAACTTAAAAAAAAAAAAAAAAAAAATTTGTTCACAGACTGGAACATAGACTTTTCCTCCTTTAAATTGAAAACAAATGTCCACTTAGTAAGACTTAATGTATTTAAGAGTCAATTGTCTTCTGAAAACAGTTTATCCCAAGAAGAAAAGGATTTTGATTCAACAAAGCAGTGAAGTCAGAGTTTTAATAGATTGGAGAATAAATAAACGTTAAGTCGTTAAAAACAAGAATTAATGTAAGAATTCTTCCTAAGTTCTAGAGAACTTGACAAGAGAGAAACTCACAAAGGACAAACTGGTTTTTCTGTGTTCAATAGAAGCTGTTCAGTACCAACACAAAATGCCTGGCTTTGGGTTTAATTGGTGTGACTTCGGCGCCATCTTGTGCCCAAAGTTCAAACAGCAGTAAAGAGGGTTTCCTCCCCCCTCCAACCCTGCCCCCCATTTTGACATTTTTTTAATACCTTGAAAACTTTCTAAAAACATCTTATCACAGAAAATATAAGGGAGAAATTATCAGTGTTCAACCTTCCAGTGATGTGGCTCTCAAAATTTCCGACCTGGTGCCTAAAAATATCCTATATACCAGATAAAACAAAGCCACAGGTGAAGAGAGAAAACTAAATGGTTAACTGAGTGTGAGTGTGTGTGTGTTTCAGAAATTGATATCCTGTGTTCTCTCTCTCTCCCTCTCCCTCTCCCTCTCCCTCTCCCTCTCTCTCTCTCTCTCTCTCACTCGCTCTCTCTCGCCCTCTCCCTCTCCCTCTCTCTCTCTCGCTCTCGCTCTCGCTCTCTCTCCCTCTCCCTCTCTCTCTCTCTCTCTCTCTCTCTCTCTCTCTCTCTCTCTCTCGACTATCTGTCACTCAGCATGGAACTCAACAGTGAGGCTATACTGACTGATTACCAAGCTCCAGGGATGCCCCTGTCTCTCCTCTGCATCCCCAGCACCACAGGAGTGTACCACTGCATCTTAACTTTCAAAGTAAACTCTATGGGACCAACCCCAGGTCCTCTCCCTTGGACAGCAGATCGATCACCTCACAACTGGGCCACCTCCCCGACCCTTCACCAAGGGATTTTTAAGGACCTTTGTAAGTATGACCTTTCACACATCTCATTGGCTCACAAGTAACGCTTGGAAATCGTGACACTCAGAAGATCACTAGCAGATACAAGGTTGAACTCTTAAACGATGAAAATATCCTCATTGAATCACCTATTTGTCAAAAAAAAAGTTTTCAAACCTGTTAGCTATTTGTCTAGTTATAGCCCTCATTAACACGCCAGTTGCACACTGTGCACTAATTACCCACCACATAGTTAAATTTAAACTTACCAGTATTCATAAATACTCAATTATTTAACCAATATTCATAAAAAGATTTTCCATGATATCTTAAAACTTTCTGTGTTTTAGGTGAGGGGTCTCTCTCTCTCTCTGTGTGTGTGTGTGTGTGTGTGTGTGTGTATATACACAGTATGAGGCCAGCTGCTCGAACAGAAATAAACATTTGGAATAGCCAGTGTATGGCCCTAAAACATTCACACCACATTTCCAGTGCAACCAATGCAGAAGTACTACTTTTCTACCAACACACACACACACACACTCACACACATACACACCCATAAACACACACACATACACACATTCACACACACACTCATACACACACATACACACACACACACAGAGACACACATACACACACACACTCACACACAGACACACACTCACACACATACATACACACACATACACACACACACACACACACACACACACACACACACACGGGGTGGGGGGAGAGACAGAGACAGAGAGATAGACAGAGGAAGAGAGAGATAGAGAAACACTTTGAAAAATTTAAGATATCTAGAAAATAATTTTATGAATACTAGTAAGCAATTCAACCTACAGAAAATGCAAGCAATCATAACAAAAAATAAATGTAGTTACAATTTTAAAATCTAATTGCGTTTCTGGTGCTGGTATGTTGACTGGTATACAAACCCACTTACACTGCTAAAGGAAATTGCTTTAAACCTAAACTTCTAAGATGCACAGAAAACAGACCCGAAAGTGCTTTGTCCTCTGCAGAGCCAGGCCTGGCTAGATATCAGGAGTTCATGGCCATCTGAGGATGCTGTGAGACGCTCATGTAGTTGGACTTGTTCCCTATTCACAGTCTCTGCTGCCTCTAACCTCTTCTACCCACAGCCTTTGGCTCCAGGACTAAGAAAGCTCCAAGCAGGCTTCCCCCAAGTAGAGCCTCTAGGTGAGAGAGCAGACTTCGGCTTCCTTGCCCTGGGCTTGGGGAACCCAGGTGGATGGTGCCCAGGTTCCTGACTCAGAAAAAGTGACTTGAGAGTGGAAACTTATTTGGCACTAATTGAAACAAACAAAATGTCCCCTTGTTCATTAAATAAAATTTACAAGTTAGAGCAGCTCCGGGCCTCTGAGTTCAGCTAAAAAGCCGTGCTGGGATCATGTGCCCCATGCAGAGATCAGAAAGGCAGGAAGAGTTGAAGACAGTCTGGTCTCCGAGGCACAAAGGGAAAACAGACAGGCAATTAACTTCAGCACTAAAACAAGTGGGGATACAGGCAGGAACACAAACAAACAAACAAAAACCCACAACCCACAAACCAACACAGTGGGATGAACTGGAGAGGGAATGTTTGCACAGGCACATTTGCAAGCCACAGAAAACCTAAATCAAGTCCACTTAACCAAAAGGACAAAAGGCAAATAAATAGGAAGCAGAGAGGAATGTGTGCATTCACAAAACCACAGTCGGGGGCAGGGTGGCCTCTGGCTTAGCTACATTCAACTGAAAACTCTGTTTGCTTCAATAGGTTCTCCCCATCATATATTAGAAATGACAATCTTTAATCAGACAAGAAACTCTTTTGTCAAAAGCCCCAGGCATTTGAACTGAAACACGCACACGCACACACACGTACACACACGTACACACGTGTGTACCTAAAAACACTAAAAAGCCTAAAAGATGCACTTTTGTGTTAGGTACTAGACATAAATACAAAACCAAGAAAGCATAATGGTAGATTGTTCTGTAAAAATCCTAATTACATGGCTTCCCCCCTTCTTTTGCCCTATATAATAAAATAGCATAGGCTTGTTGCAGTTTGATAAATTAGTGGACTGATAAGTAATAATCCATATGAAAAGTGGTAAAAAAAAAAGTATCTAATATTTTCTATGCAGAGATTCCCATATTGGAAACATTAATTTTCCAAGATTATAAATAGTGTTATAAGCCTACTATTCAAATAATGTGGAATTAAGAACAGCAGTGAAAAATAGCGGATTTCAAGGCAGAGGCAGGGAAAGCAGAAATGACCTGAAGAATTAAAGAAATGCTTTGAAATGTGATGGAGCTTGGCAACAGGGAGCAGCAGGCACTCTCAATAGCCGAGGATGCACCAATTTAGGCAACAGAATGCATACAACAGTAATGGGGTATAACATATAGGATAAAATAGATATCCATGAGCTCATGTGGATACAAGAAAATCAGGGAATGGAAGAATAAAGAGCTCAGGAGAGGTTGTTTGTCGTCAGAAGAGAATTCCAGTCCAGACATGTAAAGAAACCATAGAAATTGGAAGACCAGTTAGGCTAACACCATGGTAACTGACGCTGGAAAGAATCACTGAAAGCCATTAGTGGCTAATTGGATACGTTTCCCTCAGATCTGTAGATTAGCTCTTAGTATTTTATCAATGTTCCTTTCCTGGTTTCGATAATTGTGCTGTGGTTTAATAAGATGTTATCACGGGAAGCCCGGAAAGGCTCCATGAAACTCCACAAGTTCACTGCTCAACAGTTAATACTTAACTTGTTGTAATTTTGAAAGTTAAAGAAATACAGGGAAAAAAGAACCCCACTACCAACAAAACCTTCCTCTTTAGGTCTTGGGGTCACTCTATGAGCATGAAGTACCGATTTCAAAGCCATTACCTGCACCTGAACCTTAGGTTTAGAGGGTCAGAGTTTTGACAGTTGGGTGGCAACTCGGCTGCTAAGAGTGGTTCAAGTGATAGGCAGAGTAGAAGCCCTTCTAGACCAAAGGGGGATGTGCCGTATCTTCTCTGGTATGAGCACCTCACTCCAGCCACTCCCCTCAAGCTTGGGTTCAGCTGTGTGTGGCACAGACCTGTGACCACACCACTGGGAAGCCAGAGCATCCCACGTTTGAGATGATACAGTGAGTCTTTAAAAAAGAAATAGAGTCATCAATGTGGAACGAACAGGAGGGTATTTCCTTGGGTAGTTCTGGTGTGAAAGACACAATGCCACACATAAGAGCAAAGCTTGCTATCTGTGTGGCGAGCTAGCACAGAAGTAAGTCCTTGTATTGTGAGAGAAGTCAAGCGACGACACTGCACGCACAGAATGGGATACAAAGATGCTTATGGCTGAAGGTTCCACAGCCCCTCTGTGGCTTCAGCCACATCCCTTCTGGATATGAGGACAGGTCTTCACTTTAAGATGTCAGCTACGGGGCTGGAGAGATGGCTCCGTGCTTCAGAGCACTTATGCTGATCTTGCAGGTGGTGATAGCTAGATTTTTCTGCACCCGTATTGGGTGGCTTACAACTACCTGTAACTCCAGCTCCAAGAAGTGGAATGACTTCTGCGGGCCTCTGCTCTCACCAGCACATACATGTGTACACACTCATAAAAATAAATCAAGTTTTAGGGGGGAAAAAAGAAAGCCTGGTCAAAAGAAAAAATGTTAGCTACATAGCATGTTTCCCATGAGCTTTCACATTCTATTTTATTTTATTTTATTTTATTTTATTTATTAGTTTACACATCCCTCACTGGCCCCTCTCAGTCACCTTCTCCCAAAATTCTTTCCCCACTCCCTGCCCCCTTCTCCTCTGAGCAGGTGAGGCCCCTTGAGTATCCCCCCACCCTGGCACATCAAGTCTCTTCAGGGCTAGGTGCTTCCTTTCCCACTGAGGCCAGACAAGGCAGCCCAGCTGGAAGAACATATCCCACATACAGGCAACAGCTTTTGGGATAGCCCCGACTCTAGCTGTTCAGGACCCACATGAAAACTAAACTGGGGCTTTCACATTCTTACGTGCTGCGAGGCCACCAATGCTCATCTTTGGTCAAATATGAGTTCGGGGTGGATAAGAAACATTATTTCTTGGAAAAAATTTAAGATTGACTTATTTATTTTATGCATATGAGTATACAGTATAGCTGTACAGATAGTTGTAAGCTTTCATCTGGTTGTTGAAAATTGAATTCAGGACCTCTGCTCGCTCCAGTCAACCCCACTTGCTCTAGTTGGCCCCTCACTCAAAGATTTATTTATTATTATAAATAAGTACACTGTAGCTGTCTTCAGACACACCAGAAGAGGGCATCAGATCTCATTACGGGTGGTTGTGAGCCACCATCTGGTTGCTGGGATTTGAACTCAGGGCCTTCGGAAGAGCAGTCAGTACTCTTACCTGCTGAGCCATCTCACCAGTCCTCTTGGAAAATTTTTGAAGTAGGAACTGTTTTCTGACTAAAAGAAAAAATGTTCCTGACTTTTTTGAACATTGCAAAGGTTATTTTCTGTATGATTTTATAAATATGCCATGTCTACGTTTGAGTACAATCCTATGGCCCTAAAGGTTTAAAAGACAAGTGTATTTCCATATATATACATATTATAAATAGAATTAATATATTCCGTGTATTTAACGTACTTCCTGTTTGTGTGTTTGATGTTCATAACTATGTGCACACAAACATGGCTGTCTTCCTGCCATGACACACATTTATTAAAGGATAACTTTGGGAGTCGGTCCTTTCTAAGTCTCTGGAACTGGGAGCCCCCTCTTACTTCTACAAGTTTCCTTTATCATGTCTTGCCACAGCTGTAGAAAAGTAACTAATACGCAGGTCAGTGGGAGACTATGTCAAAATATGTGGGTGGCATCTGAGAAATGAAACTCGAGGTGTTATTCTAAACTCTACATGGACAGAGGATACACACACACACATATACACAAAGATATGTAGACACACACACAGAGACACACACACAGACATACACACACACACACACACACACACACACAGATATACACACACAGACACACACATGTAATACTATCAGCTCATTTGAAGCAGCCATGAACTAATACTAAATTACTCTGATATAAAAAAATATAAATCCCCCTCCCCATCTCATGGAGGTCTTGTTTGACAGATGTTCTGCTAAATGATCTTTCAGACCCAACTTCTCCAAACGTCTATCAGTTGAGCACCACCTCTTATATTTTTGCCATTCCTGATATTAATTATTACACTCTCAACTACTTCAGATCTCTCTTCGAGTTGCTTCATGTTCTCCAAAATGAAATCTTAAGGTATATTTATGCAACCTTTAAGAATGAGAGGGAAACATCATTTGTAATAAACATAATCAAATTATAGATGTAAATTAATATCTAAAACTCAAACAAGACAATCACCCAGATAGAATTACTCCACATACCAAGCTACACATATCATGTTGTAAAGCTTACTTGTATATAATCTAAAAAAAAAAAATGTAGACATGCAGAGATTTTCCAGATTTACTGTGCACATACCAGGAAGGTCTGGAAATCGATAACTAGGCTGAGAGACTTTTGAGATGGAATGTGTGATACTGGGAATAGACTAAACTGTGCCATACTCGCAAATCATTCCCAGGCTTGTGGGCCTCGTATCAGCAATGTTTATTTCTCAGTTGCACCAGGTATATTGTGGGCCAGATTACTCCCCAAGGAAATTGTCTTTATGCGGTATCAGAGTCAGGCCAACAGACACTCTATTCATGTACAGATGTCCTGTCCTAACCCTGTGACCTCTTCAGGTGATAAGGAAAGCCAGAATTACACATGAGCTTTTGGTTATCACAGCCACTTAGAAACACAGCTTTCCATTCCAGCCCACTGGCAGAATGAATTACACAGCCTCACTAAGCTGCTAGAGAGGCGGGAAAGTGGGATCCTTTCTCACGGACACAGATGTGCGCTAGATGGTCCTATTAGGAAGGGGTTGGGAGGATTAGGACAGAGGCAAACATTCTCTAGGGAGAAAGGCAGCTGATGGAAATATAGAAAGTAGCAACACAGGCAGACCTGGCAAGGATCACCTCTGCAGCACAAGGCATTCCCGAAATCCAAAATGAGCACTAGGATGCTGTAGTGACTTTCAGATAAGGATAAATAAGCACCAAGCTTGTAGTTGCAGTTCTTGTCTGCTTATAGCAGAGTTCGGGGTGCCAAACATCTACTGGACTCTTATACAGTGCAAGGAACATGCCAGGCTTGAGGTATAGCCACTCTTTAAAAAATGAGAATACAAAAGCACGTCAAATATGGAAAAATAGTATCTGAAAATACAGAAACATGCCAGTTTTCATAGCTGTCTGTGCTTAACAGCTTAAACACAGGAGAGAGGGAGAGGGAAAGAGATTTCCTTCCCAAACATAGCCGCACAGCTCTGCGCCAGGTCCCTCTTACCCAGCTGGAGGCTACAGCCAGACTGAGCCAGCAGCAGGTTCTCCATCTATGTCCAGGCTCCAGGCTGCCTGGGAGCTTTAGGAGAACAAGGTGACCGATCCCCACAATTGCCATAGCCTCGAGGTACAGGCGCCGAGATTGTATGACTCGATACTAAGTCCAGCCTATTAGAAAGGGCTCTACAACTCACTGATTCTCTTGACTTTGGTCACGGTTCCACGATATAAAACATCTTAGACCCCATTTAACAGAGGTAAAAATGAGCCAACCTTCCTTCGAGTTGGCACGGGACCTAGAACCAGCATCTGAACTCTGAGCGTCCCATTCACTACCCAGGATCTTTTGTGAGACTGACCAAGAAGGAAGTACTCAGGTACCCTGGCTCTTTGAAAGTCATAATAAAGGGAAGTACACAACAACAGAAAAGAAGTGTTTAAGATATAAAGAGAAAGAGGGCCAGGAATATGACTCAGGATAGAACATTTACCTAGGAGCTGTGAAGCCAGAATTTCAATTCTTAGCACACTGAAAACAAAAAGCCATCTTTCAGGTTGGAGAGACAGCTGGGTGGGGTGAAATATTTATATGCAACCGTGATGACCTGAGTTCAAATCACTAACACCTGTGTAAAATCAAGGCTTGAAGGAACACAAGCACAGTGCTGAGGTGACAGAAAGAGGCAGAGCCCAGGGTCTCAGTGGCTCCCAGCCTCACTGAAATACAGAGCTTCAGTCAGGTTCAATTAGAGATCTCATCTCTAAATCAACACAGAAAGCCAGCAAGGAGTACATCTGATCATGACCCCCTGTCTTTACCTGCCCATGCACACGTATGGTGTGTGGACCTGCACACACACACACACACACACACACACACACACGAGAGAGAGAGAGAGAGAGAGAGAGAGAGAGAGAGAGAGAGAGAGAGAGAGATGCAACTTCATGATTGCTATTATGCAAAGTATGCATAGTAGCTATTTTCAAGTTTTCCCTGTGATACTGAACGAGCAGTGTGGGGTGGTGGTGGTGGTGGTGGTGGTGGTGGCTAGGACCTTTCTAAATGTGAGCGCTGCAGCCTCCTCAATCTCTTCAAAGCCCCATTCCTCTCACTGCCCCCAGCCCCACCCCTCAGCTCCAAGAGTATTCAGAACTCTGGTATGCCCGAGCCACATGCTGATAGATCAAAAGTTGAACTCAGCCAACCATGAAGAGGAAAGTTCACACTTCACCTCACCAATTTGTGCGTCCTGGCAAGGTTTGAGGGAACCAGCAGAGGGAAGCCCCACCTGAAGCAAACGACCATTTGAAAATCTAAGACCAAAGCTAGAAACAGTAGGAGCTGTGAGAAGAAGTATGGATGCTTTTCACTCTCAATAGGGAAACTGAAGATAGAGGGAAGCCAGAATTGTGCCCGGTATGTAGACCTCTGTGGTGTTCATAAACAAACACCCCGAAACCACAACTGCTGCTTTCAGAATGACTCCAGGGACTTGAGGACCGGAATTACTCCACAGTGGTGCACAGAGCTAGAGGATTTGAGAAGAGAAAGTGCTAGTGTGACAGGAACAAAAGCCAGTCAAGTAAAGAGGCGACATGGTCACCATGGGAGGGAGGAGAGACAGAACAGAGTGCCTGGCTGCTCTGATGGTTCAGGTTGTCCACAAAACATAACGTAGAATCACCTGAGAACAGAGTCTCGACAAGGGACTGGCTAGATCCCGTTAGCCTTCCAGGATGCCGGTGAGGAATAATCTTAATCGGGAATAACTAAGGTAGGAGGACCTGCCCACCGAGGGTGGCGTTATTCCCCAGGCAGGAAATCCTGAAGTCTAAGGGTGACAAAAGCGAGCTGAGAATCACTTCTATTCCTGCCCACGTTCCTGCTGCCTGCAACTTCAGCCTCCTAGCTATGATGGACCCTAACCTGGAGTCATGAGCCACAAGACATCTTTTCTACCCTTAAGCTGTGTTTGTTGGGATATTTTGTCAAAACAACAGAAAAGAAATGAAGACTGTGGCTAAAAGCTTAAGAGTGATAATCCAAGGACACATAAGGAGATTTGGGTTCTGTCCAACCATTCCTGAGACAACTGGGAAATTTGAATACTGAATCTGCAATGGGTTCTTGTTCAAGTTTCTAGTACTATCATGGCATTATGGCTCTGTTTTCTAAAAAGAATCCTTATAGTATTAAACTATTTACAGGAAAGTCTATATGATGTCTGGAATTTGCTTTGTGAGATACCAAAATGGGGGAGGGGAACCTAATGAGTCTAAAAGAGAAATCTTGGACCACAAGTTGGGAACAACTGAAGCACTGAGAGTAGACACTTGAAGGATCATTCTAGAATTCTATCTACTTTGGGTTATTTTCAATACTAGAAACTAAGTTTAAAAATAAAAGTCTGAAGTGTTTGGGGTGTAACTATAGTTTCTGCCACATTCACATCCTTTCCTTTTCTCGGCTTCTAGAAACAGTGCTGTTCCACATCCCTTACTCAGGGAACCACCCCAGTTCATTTGGTTTTCTTGGGTGACACCAGAGTTTCCATCCAATGAGCCATGTGATCTAACCACAGCCACCATAGTCCTTCTGTGGGATTTCATGTGGGAGCCCTACAAAAGAGAAGTTCTCTGGGATGCCTCAATAAGATGGCTGGGATCTGGAGACACCCAGAGCTGGGGGACTGAGGAAAAAGGTAGGGTGGGGACAGGAGAAGGCTTACAATGAGGTGATAATAATGTCCAACTGAGTTCCTGAATCCCTTGTCCAGCTTTACCCTGTCCTATGAAAGGAGACCACTAAGTTCCCTCTTAAGTACTTTTTTTTTCCAAGACAGAAGCTCATGTAGCTGAAGCTAGCCTTGAACTCCTGATCCTCCTGCCCCACTCCCTGTGTGTGGGATTGTGGGTGTATACTAACCCCAACAGAATTGCAGACTCAACAACTTTAAGGATGAGCTGAGAAGAACATCCTGGATTATCCACATGGTCTCAAGAAATTAGGAGGCTCCTTTTGAGAGGAAGGTAAGGCCAGAGTCAGAGAGAGGAAAGTGGTCACAAGGCAGAGATAGTCTGCCACACTTTGAATATGGAAGAAGCAGCCTGGGGCAGTTAAACTTTGACTGTCAACTTGATGTGATCTACAGTCACCTAGGAAGGCAGCCCATAGGCACACCTCTGAAAGATGATCTGCACGAGGCTAACCTTCAGGCTTGCCAGAGAGGGATTATCTTAGTTGGGTAACCTGAAGTGGGACAAGACACCTTAACTGTGGGTGGCAGTGCCATTCTGTGGCCGGAATCCTGGGTTGAATCCAAAGGATTACAAGAGCACAGGGGCACATCACGCACTGCTTTTTTTTTTTTACTGCAGGTACAGTTTAACCAGCTGCCTCCAGCTCCTGCCACCATGCCTTCTCAGTAATGATGGCCTGTTCTCTGGAGCCCCGAGCCAAAGCAGGCTCTCCCTTAAGTTGCCTCTGGTAAGGTTTGTTTTTTTTTTTTTTTTTTTTTTTTGTAGCTAATATTGGAGCAAGACTGAGGAATGTGATGGCCTTGACAGGTGAAAAGGAGCAAGGAAAAGCTCGCTGGACCTTCTGAAAGGAATGTAGGCCTGTTCAACCCTGATTCCAGAGTGTTGGATCTCTGTCACAGGAAGACGGGGAGTCACTGTTGTTGAGTGATATGCTACGGTGGCCTTGGAGAACACACATACACACCTTGTATGTACTCAGCATCTCCTCCTGATAGACATCAGGGGGAGTTTAGTAGGAACCGCCAAGATTCACACCAAACCCACCGCACTTAAAGCCTTCACCGGCCAGTAACTAACTGTATCCTTCCATAACTTCAGGCCAGTGCCTGGCGATCACGTTATCTCACGTCTGGGTCCATTTCCCAACATGGTCATCGCTACCACGGGTCCTGAGCCTGGAGCATAAGAATGGCCTCAGCATCCTCCTTCCTCTGCCCCACCCACACCTGTCTACTTCCAGCGTAGCGGGCAAGCAAACCCTTCACAGTCCTGACTAGAGCCTTCTAGATCTTCAGACCATGTAATCTGAAGTGGCAAAGCGCAGGCCCTCCTCTACCACGCCTCTCTCAGATCACCCTGCAGCAACCACACTGGCCAAGCTTAGCAGGCCCCGTGTCTGGGTCTCTCTGTTGCTGCTTTTCTTGGAATGTTCTGTCTCTGCTGGCTGCCTGTTCTCAGTCTCTGTTCACTACCCTGGTTTCATAGCAGAGACCCTAAATATCCAGGTACAACCCTACCTCAGGCACCTTCCTCGGCTCTGCCTCGGAGCACTCTCAAGCTTCGTTCCATTGTCCTACTTCTGGCTGTTTCTTGAACACTCACAACTTCCTAGTAGATTACATGTACTTAAACAATGATGATTAGTCTATATTTGCTGTCTTCCTCCTGGACTGAGCGGGGCACAGGGAACCTGGTCTCAGTTTGGCTTTTGATCTCTCCTGACAAACCCAGAACAACGCCCACCCTGTAATAGGTGCTCATTAAACACGAGTAGAGTGGGTGAATGAATATATGAACGTTGACCTCCGGTCTGTTCTAAGCACTGGCAACCAGAAAATGCCTCATGTATATCTATCTATTGAGCTGAGCTGTCGTTTTAGCTTAGAGGACTCTGCCAATATGGATTGATGCTTTATACTGCAGCTCTTTGTATAAATGGGAGCATCCCTATGTGATCGTGTCTCCTGTGCCTGGCTTTAAAAAATCAAAGCCCATCGATACGACTCCATTATACCTCCCACACAGGAGGGCTTTGTTGGGCTAGCTAGGCAGCTGTTATTTTTAGGGCCCGTTATTGTCTGTAACTTTGCCACTTAGATTCTGCCAAAGCCCCTACTTCTGATCAGCAGCCCTTCCGAGAATCCTGTCTGACAGGACCTGGCACTGGCCCATGGGTGAACCCCAAAACGTCCAAGCACAGCAGGGGGGTCTCATTGGCAGCAGGGCATCCCCATGCACTGCCTTGTAAGCCCCACAATCACCCCTTGCTTTCTATCTGCTTTGTTTAGAGGAATTTTAAATACAGACTTGTGTGGCTCACAACTATCATCACCGCACTCGGGAGGCTGAAGCAAGAGGATTGCTGCAAGTTTGAGGCCATCCTTGGTAACATAGTGAGTAACGAGTCAGCCTGATATACAGAGTGTGGCTTTGCCTCAAACAAAAAACAAAGTAAACTTAAAAAATCGAGAATTCCCTCATCTCATGAGGTCCCATAAACTTACACAAGATTTTTTTAAAAGTACTATCAGAGGGCTCTATAGTTGGAGAATAAAAATATATAAAACCAGTAATCATATTAGAACTACTCATTTACCTCAAGTATTATCTATGTGAGCGTATGAGGCCATCGAGTTAATATATAGACTAAAAACTAAAATTAACTAATTTCAGTAAGCTGAGTTTGAGTTTTCCTGGCTTAACAGAAATGAAATTTCATGAACAAAACAAATATAATTTAATGTTTGGAAAAAAAATGTTGATAATGGATTTGCACCAGAGAACATGATTTTGACTTTGATGAAATTTTACCAATTTTTAAAATACAAGAAGAAGAAGGAGAAGAAAGAGAGAGAGAGAGAGAGAGAGAGAGAGAGAAAGGAGGGAGGGAGGGAGGGGAGAGAGAGAGAGAGAGAGAGAGAGGAAGAGAGGAAGAGAGGAAGGAAGAAAGGAAGGAAGGAAGGAAGGAAGGAAGGAAGGAAGGAAGGAAGGAAGGAAGGAAGGAAGGGAAAGAAAGACAGAGAGACAGGCCATCAAGGTGGCCCAGACACTTAACGCCAAGGCTGCTGACCTGAGTCAGATCCCCAGGAGCCTCAGTGAAAGCTGGTCTCTTCTAAACTGATCTCTGACCTTCGCATGAATGCTGTGACCTGTGCATAACACACACACACACACACACACACACACACACACACACACCATAGCATACACACAGAACAATAGAAAGAAAAATGAGATAACTTTTAAAAGGGAAAAAGTAAAGGGTCTGAAATGAGTCTCATTCCATTTAACTGTAGTGCTTACTTTTTAAAATTATGTGTGTGTATCTGTACATGTGTGGTGTATGTGATGTGTGTGTGTCTATGTGTGTAGTGTGTGTGTGTGTGTGTATATATATATGTGTGTGTGTGTGTGTGTATCTGAGTGTGTTGTGTATGTATGATGTCTCTCTGTGTGTAGTATGTGTCTCTGTGTGTTGTGTGTATGTCTGTGTGTCTGTGGGGTGTGTATGTGTGGTATGCGTGTTGTGTGTGTTGGTGTTGTGTGTGTCATTGTTGACACCGCATTTTATTTTTCTAGCTACTTCTTTGATTTTAGAAAAAAATGTGGGTAAGATTTTCTTTTTATTTTTCTTATCTTTTTAAAAAGATTTATTTATTTCATATACATGAGTACAGTCTTCAGACACACCAGAAGAAGGCATTGGATCCCATTACAGATGGTTGTGAGCCACCATGTGGTTGCTGGGATTTGAACTCAGGACCTCTGGAAGAATAGTGGGTGAGTGCTCTTAACCGCTGAGCCATCTCTCCAGCCCTGTGGATGAGATCTTAACTATGTTCTTTATTTTCTCCTTTTGCAATCAGTGACAGGAACTGCACTGTGCAGACTGGAAGATACAACTATTAACTGGAGAAATTCAGACATGTATGCAATCTAGCAGAGACCATGCCAACATCGTGGAGAGGTACTGTCACTAAGTCCACAAAACCACAGAGGGACAAAGATGCCACAAAACCACAGAGGGACAAAGAGACTCTGACACAAAGTAGCGACAGATGACTAGGGTTTTACAAGACTGGACAAGACACCCTGAGCAGCCAGCCACCTCGGAATGTTCAGCATGGAAAATGTCTCCCGCCGTGATGTATGACCGTCTAGCCTTCCTTGTCAGCCTGACTCCTCTGTGAGAGCATTTCCAGAAAGACTGAACTGAGGGTGGAGGGCTCGCTCTGAATCTGAGAGCTCATCCTGTGCGCCATGGTCCCAAGTAGCGTGAGAAGGCTTGCCTGCTTTCTCGTCCACCCAGATGTGAGCGGCTAACATACTATGGCTTCCCAGTCATTATGGACCATTCCCTCTGACCATACACCAAAATAAACCAGTTCCTGCATGAAGTTTCTTGTTATCATGCAATTTCTGCAGCAACCAGAAAAGTCAGCAATCCACGGTGCAACGGAAGGGCCGTTGGGAGCCCTGGGTGCAGCAGAAGTTCAAGGGAGGGAAACTGTCCTTCAAGCGCCAGCTGGTTGCAACCCTGCATTTCCTCCGACCCTTGAGCCTGTGGTTAAAGGTTCAGCCACACTGGGTAACCTAGCTCTCTCCAGCTCCCTACCCTATTTACTGCTGCAGGCCTCCTGCACAAACCTTCTTCCTGCCTTCAGTTCCCTCAGAGGTCACTGCTTTGAAGACCACTGGATGCCCCACATGTGTAACTATTAGCACTGCAGGAATGTGGAGACCATGTACAATTACCTCAGGACCTGTGCCTCCAGTACATCATCATGAGGGAGCTACTGGGAGTCCCGAGCAGAGTGGATGACCAGACTGGTCACCTGCAGTCAGCAGCCGTGCCAACCCATCTCATGTGAGCGCTGCAGCTCCTGTCCCCAAAGCTTGATTGGAATCCTTAGAACTTGCTTGCTGTCTGTTACAGAACTTTCCCAAAACTTCTCCCTCCTACATTCAGATATTCAGTCAACAGATATTCACCGAGGAACTATAGAATGTTTTAGGAACTGGAGGCTGTTACATCTAAGAGGAAAGTCCCTCCCGACCTGGAGAGCTGGCTCAGTGGTTGAAAGCACTGACTGCTGCAGAGAACCTGGGCTCAGTTGCCAGCACCCACTTGGTGACTCACGGCCACATGAAACTCAAGTCCAGGGCATGACTCCCTTACATGTGGTGCACAAAAGTATGTACCAGCACAAAAGGAAAAAAGATAATTTCTGTTCTCATGACACTTTCTGTCTTGTGTGAGTGAGTATGTGTGTGTGTGAATGTATCTTTGTGAGTGTATGTGTATGAATATATATGTGTTAGTATATATGTGTATGTATTGTGGGAGTGTATGTGTGTGAATGTATATAAGGGAGTGTATATATGTGTGTGAGTGTATGTGTGTGAGTGTATGTATGTGAGTGTATGTGCATGAATATATATGTGTTAGTGTATATGTGAGTCTATATATTTGTGTGAGTGTATATATGTGAGTCTATATATGTGTGTGAGTGTATATATGTGAGTCTGTGTATGAATGTATATATGTAAGTGTATGTGTGTGAATGTATATGTGTGAGTGTATATGTATATATGTGTGCAAGTATGTGTGTGAGTGTATGTGTACAAATGTATGTGTGTATGCATGTGAGTATATGTGTGTGAGTGTGTGTGTATATATGAGAGTATATGTGTGTGAGTATATGTGGGTGAGTGTGTGACTATATATGAGTGTATGTGTGAATGTATATGTGTGAGCATGTGTGAGTATATGTGTATGAATGTAAATGTGTAAGCATGTGTGCATAGGAGTATATTTGTGTGAGTATGTGTGTGGGTGTATATTGAATGTATGTTTGAAGGTTTGTGTACATATAGGAGTGTATGAGTGTTTGTGTATGGGAGTTTTGTGTGAGTGTATGTGTGTGTGTGTGTATGAATGAGTTGTGAGGGAGTGTGAGTGTATGTATATGAGTGTATATATGTGTGTACGAGTGTATTGTGCATCTGTATGTGTTTGAGTGTGTATGTGTATGTGTGTATGAGTGTGTGTATATGTATGTGTGTGAATGTGTGTGTATAGAGATGCAAACAATGAGCAGGTACAAAGTTCAGTAAAATTGGGTAATTTCAATAACTTTTATGTGTAATAACAAAGGAGAGAGCTGACATGAGATCTTGGAAGAGGGTGGAGTGTTAAGTGGCTGTGCAGGAGGTGGCAGGCAGATGGCTCAGGTCTTTGTGAGTACAGCGAGGCCCTTTTTTATGAAAAAACAATTGGAGAAGAGATGCCCCAGGTTCCTCCCAAGCCTGCTCTGAGCTACAACATGTGGCTTAGCTCCCTGTACCTGATTCTGCCTTCTGCCCAGAACCTCCAAGTAAATCATGAGCAGACTGAGGTCAGCCTGAGACTGCGTGAACAGTCTGGGAGACGCCATCTCCAAGTGGAAATACTAAATGCTCTTTAAAATTCAAATAAATGTTTTCATAAAAGCTGTACTATATAGTAGCAGCATCCTGTGATCAAATTAAATAATACAATTTTCACATTCTGCTTTTCTATATGTAATAAAGTCACCAATACAGAAATCCTAGAAGAAGAATAAACTTTTAGTTGGTCGTTTTCCCAAAGGTACCTTTATTCTCCTCTGGAGTCTGGGATTCGATGAGGGCACTGTCATTCCGGATGAGCTACAGCTGTGCAGAGGTAAGCCTGGAGAAGTGTGCATTGCTCCCTGTGTCATATCCAAGGACCATTGACTGGTGTTTGATGGGCTGGGGGGCTTCATACCCATCAGCCCTATCAGAGTTAGAGAATGTCAGATGGATGACATGGTGGAACATCCCTGGGAGAAAAAGACAGACTACCACATCCTGAACCCTCAGATGTGGTCTCTAGGTGAAGAAACCATTCTCAGAGTGGCTAGACTAATGTGTGTGTGTGTGTGTGTGTGTGTGGTGAGAGGTGATCAGGGCCTTTCAAGTTGTTGCCTGTGTTTGAGGTGGGCTGGGTCTGGCTTTGGCTGGCAGCTGCTAAGTCTAACTAGGCCTGAACCTGATTAACTGGGCTGGCGGCCAGGTTCAGGAGTCTGGCCAGTTCGCCACTTAGCTATCCCCAGAGTCCTTCCTGGTTCTGAGTCTGGAAACCTTTCAACTCTTGGCATTGTGCCCTTTGTTCATGCATAGCAGTCTGCATGAGTGTCGGCAAACATACTGGTCACCTTGCATCTTGTATTCCAGTGACCCAGGGTTCCTACCATCTCCTGTCCTGTCTGACTTATCTGTGCAAACACACTGTTTCCCTTGCCAAGCTCCCTGCCCCCCCCCCACCCTTGTCTGTTACATGTTTCAGCTGGACTCAGCTATCCACAGTTCTTCTGAGTGACTGTTTGCCAACCGCAGTTTAGGCCAGGTCTCTTCTCTCTTCTCATACCCACATTACATTAGGTTTCAAGGTCACCAGAATGGCCTTTTATGTGACAGAAATAAACACCTGTATAGAGAGAATGTGAAAAAATGAGTAAACAGTAGACACGAAGTGAGAGGGTTCAAGACAGTTGTCACAAACTTGCATTGACTCCTTCCATTTTAAAAAATCTTGTTGTGTGTGGGGGTGTGTCTGCATGTATGTATACATGTGTGCATGAATGTATGTGTGCATATGTGTATGTGTATATGTGTGCATGTGTGTATGTGTGCATGTGTATATGTGTGCATGTGTGCATGTGTACATGTGTGTATGTGTGCATGGGGAAAACAGAGGGTAACTTCAAATGTTGGTCCTTATCTCCTACCTTGTTTTTTGAGATGGGGGTCTGTTGTTTGCTGATGCTCATACCTATGACTACCTGGCTTCCCATCTAGGGATTCTCTCGTGTCTCTGCCTCCCATCTCTCAGGAGGAAGTCTGGTGTTATGATAGTATAGTGGCTCAGCTGGCTATGTGTGAGTTCTGAAGTCATGGTGCTTCACACATTGAGCCATCTCCTCAGCCCTCTTCCCATTTTTAATTGGCTATCAGTCATATAGTTTATAGATAAATTAACCTAATTTAAATACATGAATTACAGCTACAGACAAGCCTATAGAGATGGCACATACCTGGATTCTAAGCACCCAGGAAGCCAGTGGAAGGGGGATAGGCAAATTGAACATAGCAAGACCCAGACTCAGGGTTAATAGCTACAGAACAGGTAATTACTTTACTTTCTACTGAATTACCCTGCTGATTACAGAGCTAGGGGGCGAGCGCTTTAAAAGCAGATTTGCAACATGGTTCATCCTCAGTTTCTCTCTGAATACTCAGCCACTGGACTGTAGTTGTCAAAATATAAACAGTTGTATTTTAATAAACATTTAATAAACAAAACAGTGCAATCACTATTAAAATATAAAGACACATCAACTATTTATTATCATAAACAACCCCATATGGAGGAGAATCTGTAGCCTGGTGTTTTAATAACCATCCTCCTAGCACAAAACAGCCGGCGTATTTAACAATGACTGTTATATGGTAAAGAGTGGAAAGAGGAGGGGTTAGCTAAGATGCCTGTGAATGAATTATATGCCTTCCCTAGAAGGGATTGTGTCCATTTCCCTCCTCCAATGTCTCTTCCCACTTCAGACCTGGCAAGAGTTAGCAGTGGAGTGGGAGAGGGGCAGATATCAGCTAGAGTTACCATAGACCACAGCATCACAAAGAAATAAAGAACCATAAATCGTCTGCCCCTTTCTCTCCTTCCTTTTTCCTTTCTCAGGAAGATCTGTGAGAATTTTGAGACACGTCGACCTCCCAGTAGGACCAGGAGATCTGAACTCTGAATTCCTCACATATAAGTTGGAATAGGCCTAGTTCCCGTGGGCTATAAAAGCATACATATGTTATAGTTGGCATCTCCCTCCCATTCCAGGCTCCCTCACAGAATGTGGTCATTCCTTACCTCACACAGTATCCTCCATCACTACCATGTGTGGCTTGGAGCCAGGGATGGGTATAGAGTGTTGAAAACTGCTGAGTCTGCTTCTGCCTGTCAGCTCTACCAGATCCCTTGGCTGGATCTCTCCTCCTCCAGGGAACAGACTGGACAAGGCCTAAGCTATCCTGATGGGCCTCAGGCTACACTCTTAGAGATCTGTTCACGTATCATCAACACACTACCTGATCACTAGCACTTAGTCATGATTTGTAGCCAAGTACTAAAATTCTCTTCAAGGATCTGACAGTATAGATGTTCCTACACTCAAAGGCCAGTAGGAAAACAAAGAACAGTGGGATGATTTTTAAGATGTCTAACTCCTCACAGTAAAAAAGCAGCTCAAGTCTAACCACACCCGAATACTGCTGCTGCTGCTGCTCTTCCTCCTCCTCCTCCTCATCTTCCTCTTCCTCCTTTTTTCCTCTCCAAAAATGTCAGGAAAGTGATGAAAGGGATATGAATTGGCAAGGCAGTGCATTTCCTGTCTCTCTGTCATGGATGGCAAAGGCTATAGGAGTGGAATTTAACCTGGTTAGGTGAAGACATTTAATTCGGTCCCTATGAGACTTGACACACATGGTTTATCTTCAAAGCCTACTACAACTGCATGTGAGTTTAGGATGGAGTGTTTTGTTTTCTTTCCTTAAAATTATGTATTGTTATCTTATGTGCCTTGGTGCTTTGCTTGCATGTTTGTCTATGTGTTGGATCCCTGGGAATTGGAACTACAGGCAGGTGCCAGCTGTCATGTGGGTACCAGGAACGGACCCCAGTCCTCTTACCCACTGAGCCATCTCTCCAGCCCCTGGAAATAACGTTTCTAATGCAGGTAGGGTATGTTTCGAAGGATGTAGGGAAAGGGATAGGTGAAGGGGACACTGGAACATTTTGGAGAAAGGGGGGAAGATTTTGCTTTGCCTCACATAATATTTTCTATGTAAACAGATGGAGACGCAGTTCAAAAACATGAGCGCAATATCATTTGATACCTAAAAGCAATGGATACTAACTTTGTAATATGACCAAAAGTCTAGTAAAAGTTATCTCACAGTTAATTTCAGTAAGAGTCCAAATAAAGTCTGTACATGTCAGCTATAGGTTCCCTTTAGTTTACTTTCAACTTGCAAGTTCCTGATCCAGAACAACAAAGACATGTGTGACACTGGGTGACAAGAGAAATCAGCAATATTCATATGTGTGCATGTATAAGGGAGGGATTGGGAGAGTGGGGAGAGAAGGTGCTCGGCCTGGGGTTCCCAGCAAGAGCAATTGGTCCTGAACCTGAGTGATCGCCTCCATCCTTCAAGGGTGTCTCAACAGAAGAGCCTGAAGTAAAGGGAGAAGGAGAACAAAGAGCCTTCTGTCGATGAAATATGACTCGTGCTTATCCACGGGCCATGAGCCTACCCTCTACCTGTTCAAGTCTTCTCTCTCCCCTCAAAGGTGTCAGCTCTGATAAGCTCTGCACTTCAGAAGCAGCAGCATGACATCCAGGTGAAATGGAGATCAGAGCCTGTGACAGGACTTCCTGGATGTAGTGCTCTGTCCCCACAAGAGTGGGAACACCCCCCACCCCCAGTAATCTAGGCCCTCTCCAGTAGCTCAGATCTTGGATCCAGAAGATGTAGTTTACACTCATTTAGCCTCAGTGCTCACTGGCTGCTAGCCCCAATTCGGTTTACTGCTACATCCTCTCCAGACACTCCCCTCACCACACCACCCCTGCATCCATGAAATGGGAGGAGTTAGTCCTGGACCCACTGAGTAAGAGGAGGAAATATGATAGAGAACCTTCTTCAGCTTCTCTGTAATATTAGTCATAAGGACATAGAGGGTTAAAGTAATTTACATACATACATACATACGTACGTACATATACGCATACACATGCATATGTATACAAACATACACAGACACACATACAAACATACAGACACATATACACACATATACTTACATACACATATACATATACATACATTGACATAAATACACAGATGCACACATACATATACGTACATACACACATACATACTCATACACACACACATATATACACACATACATACACACATGCATATACATACACACATACATATACATACATAGGCCGTAAACACACAGGCATGCACATACATACACATATACACATACATACTCATACACACATACATGTACATATACACATATTCATACATAGACATAAACACACAAACACACAAACACACATACATACATATATATATGTATATATATATATATATATATATATATATATATATAGAGAGAGAGAGAGAGAGAGAGAGAGAGAGAGAGAGAGACACATAAACCCATTCATACATACTTATATACATACACATACAAACACACATACATACAAAGAATTAACCCTTAATAAGTTTTGTCCCTTTAGATTAAAAGAAAATTCTGGAAAAGCTTATTAAACTACATGAATATTTTTCAGAGAACTCAGCCAGTTCCTCTTGCCCTGTTTAATCGAGGCTGGGATGTGGCAAGTCTTTTCATTCTGGCCTCCTTGTTATTTCAAAGAGAAATGTGGCCTCTAGGAGGGAGGAAGACAGGACAGCATCAGGCCTTCCCGTGTCTCTCTGTGTTGCTTTGATGAGTCTCTGACCTACTTCTCTTTCTTTTAATGTAATAAATATTCCTACTATCTTCTTAAGAATCTCATGCATGCATGTGTGTGCTTTGAACATCTTCACCCCCCCTTCCACTAACTCCTTTCAGTTCTAAAATCTCCATCCAAGTTTTTGTTTTTTAAAATCTTTAATTTTTTCATAATCCATAAGATTACAATGGGTACTGCCCATATACCCATGGGGGTGGGGCAGTCCAGTGGAGCATGCCTGTTCTTTTATTAAAGTACGTTGTTGGCCTTTAAATGACACGTGTGTACACATGAGGACACGCTGTCTAGGTGGCAGTGACTGACACCCCCCTCCCCCCAAGTGTGAGCCAGCAGCCAGTCTCAAGATTCCATAGCGTCCACTCGTGTAGTGAAACCATGGTTTCCACCCTGTGGAATTACAGTCTAATTAGCACTTGAGCTGAGAGGCTCAAATTTGAGAGCAGGTAGAAAGTTATCAGCGTCTCTCCTAGAAGAGTCCAAGAAATCTGACCTGTTATATAGAGGGGTGGTTGTATTGATTTTTCTACACATAGTTTCTACAAGTGGACAGTTAATGTTTCCCCCAATGTTTTGTTCCTTTCCATTCTCCCCTCTCCAGTTTGACATACAGAATGCAAACTGTTTTCTCTTAGTTTTGGTTTGTCCCTCAATTGTTGTTTTATTATTATTATTATTACTCTCTTAATCTGGCTGCCTTGGCTTTTCGCCTCCAGTTTAGTAGATGTACTGTTCCTGACTGTACGTGGCCTGTGCACCTCAGCTCCCGCCATTAGCTGTTCTCTTTCCTGCCTCATTTCTCATCCCGGACACCAGGAGACAAAAGCCCATATGCGCTTGTGTCTTGAAATCAGTAAGTGGATTTAGAGGAAGAAAATACAGAATGAGCTGGGATTAGATTGTGTTGTAACTGGTACCACAAAATTCTAGTCAGAACTAGAGAATGCTGGGGTTGGGGCATAGCTTGGGTGAAGAAGGACCAGCATTGGAGGAACTGGGTGGAGAGCAACCAAGGGAGTTTGGTGATTTTCTACTGACAGAAATCTACAAGCACATCCCTTCATGAAATCAATTCTTTAAACTCGTGAGTTTCCGTCTTCTTCTCTACGGTTGCTTCACTGCTTCAACAAAATGCTGCAAGCAGAATTACTAAGGGTAAAAGGTTCAATTTCTTATTTTCTCTCATTTTTCTTTTCTTTTTTTTAATTAATGTTCTTAAAAATTAATCGTGGAATATAAACTTGAGAAAACAGGGTGTTTTGTTTGGTTTGTTTTGGTTTGGTTTTTCTTTTAAAGCTAGACGTTAAAGTGTCCTAAAATCTTTTGCATCTGTGACAAGATTATATGTCATGAAAGCATTCTGAGGTGATGATTAGATTTCATCTCTTTGGGGAGGCGGGTGATGGAGGTAGGCGTTGATGTCAACATTGTACCAAAGCAGCAAGACTTGCTCAAGTAGGAAATAGAAGTCTCTCAAATGGTATGGAGACAAGTCTGTCTGACCAAGTCAATTTTGGCCTTACAATGGAGGGGTATATTTTTCCTGTTCTTCCATTAAAGCTCTGAAATTAAAGATAAAAACTGGAATCAAAAAGGGGGGGAACAGATAGTTGTACAAAACAATTATAAACTCTCTCTGTTGGGAGCTATGGAGGGAAAAAGGGACCAGAGATTCCTGGGCATAAGTCTTTAACAGTCAGTTGAACTGGTTGTCTTGAAGCTAATGCTGCTAAGCTTTGAGCAAGGGAGGCAAAGAAACCCCGAAGCAGCTGGTGTTAAAATCCTCCAGTTCGGGCTTCTGAGTAAGCAATGTCTCCAGATCTGCAGGACAGCCAGGATTCCAATGCCAGAACTTTGCTCCCAGCGAGGTGATGCCCTACCTAGCTCGCCCTCAGGAAAAGCTCCTCAATTTCACAGGTGTTCCCAGTAATGTGACCCGACCGAAAAGCTCTGTTTGCTGAGTTAAAATTAAGCTCTGTGGGCTCGTGTTTGGCACGCAGACCAGCAAGGCAGGAAGCCTCCCACACTAGAAAGGAAAGATAAGAGTTATCAAAGCCAGAAGATTTTGTTTTTTTATTGAAGGGCATTTCAAAGCAAAGTATAGACATATATGGCATGTTTGTAGATCCTCTCTGAATGTATATAAATATGTGTGTTCACACATCAAAACTCGTTTCTTTCCTGAATAACAAAACCAACAAAGTGAAAGCAATTGAAAAAAAAGAGAAGTACTTCCAATTCGCAGAGCAGCCAAAGGATTATTTATTACCCTCTAGACATCAAGAGCTAAGAAAGGATGCAAGAGATTCCACTGAAGGACCTCTGATGCCGAGAACACAAACGGCTAACCATCAAATCATTCCTAATGTCCACAGTGATCAGAGAAACGCAAATCAGAAATGTGATTTTTTAAAATTAATTAATTAATTAATTAATTAATTTTGTTTGTTTGTTTGTTTGTTTGTTTGTTTGTTTTTGCCTCCTTCACTGGTGTAACAAAAATCCTTCTCTGGGCTCAACTTCACTTAGGCCTTCTCCTGACCCAATATCCATCAATCAACTTGAACACTGAAGGAGCAGAGATGCCTTATTTGGAACCCGGGAAGTACAGTTCCGGACCCACGGATTAGCCAGCTCGGGAGGAGCACCGGGAAGACACTCTGATTGGTTCTGATCGGGCTTTTCAAGAGAAAGAGAAGCTGAGAGCCAAGAAAGCTTCTCCAGTTGTGCAGGGAGAAAAATGAGAGATGTAGACAGGAGGAGCTGTCCTAGACTGAAACTGTGCATCAGTGGGTCACACTCCCAATGGGTGTAAAGTCACTTGGTGGTGGCAGTTTGCTGGGCTGAAATCTCCAATAAAAAAATGATAATGTGCCCTTCTGGTTGGCCCCAGCACAGGGTCACCTTGGGCACAGAGTTGGCAGACACCCCCAAGGTCCCCAGAGCACTCTCCACAGGATCTTAGACCTCAGGTGAGTGGAACACAACTTCTGCCAGGAGGCAGGTTCCAACGCCAGATATCTGGGCACCTTCCCTGCAAGAGGAGAGCTTCCCTGCAGAGAGTGCTCTGACCAATGAAACTCAGGAGAGAGCTAGTCTCCCAGGTCTGCTGATAGAGACTAACAAAATCACAAGAGGAACAAGTTCTAACCAGAGACAACTATAACAACTGACTCCAGAGATTACCAGATGGCGAAAGGCAAACATAAGAATCTTACTAACAGAAGCCAAGACCACTCACCATAATCAGAATGCAGCACTCCCACCTCACCCAGTCCTGGGCACCCCAACATACCCGAAAAGTTAGACCTGTATTTAAAAGCATATCTCATGATGATGATGATAGAGGACATCAAGAAGGACGTTAATAACTCACTTAAAGAAATACAGGAGAACACTGCTAAAGAGTTACAAGTCCTTAAAGAAAAACACGAAAACACAACCAAACAGGTAGAAGTCCTTAAAGAAAAACAGGAAAACACATCCAAACAGGTGATGGAAATGAACAAAACCATACTAGACCTAAAAAGTGAAGTAGACACAATAAAGAAAACCCAAAACGAGGCAATGCTAGAGATAGAAACCCTAGGAATGAAATCTGGAACCATAGATGCAAGCGTCAGAAACAGAATACAAGAGATGGAAGAGAGAATCTCAGATGCATAAGATTCCATAGAGAACATCAGCACAACAATCAAAGAAAATGCAAAATGCAAAAAGGTCCTAACTCAAAACATCCAGGAAATCCAGGGCACAATGAGAAGACCAAACCTACAGATAATAGGAGTAGATGAGAATGAAGATTTTCAACTTAAAGGGTCAGCAAATATCTTCAACAAAATCATAAAAGAAAACTTCCCAAACTTAAAGAAAGAGATACCCATGAACATACAAGAAGCCTACAGAACTCCAAATAGACTGGACCAGAAAAGAAATTCCTCCCAACACATAATAATCAGAACAACAAATGCACTAAATAAAGGTAGAATACTAAAAGCAGTAAGGGAAAAAGGTCAAGTAACATATAAAGGCAGGCCTATCAGAATTACACCAGACTTTTCACCAGAGACTATGAAAGCCAGAAGAGCCTGGACAGATGTTATACAGACACTAAGAGATCACAAATGCCATCCCAGGCTACTATACCCGGCCAAACTCTCAATTACCATAGATGGAGAAACCAAAGTATTCCACGACAAAACCAAAATCACACATTATTTTTCCACGAATCCAGCCCTTCAAAGGATAATAACAGAAATAAACCAATACAAGGACGGAAACCACGCCCTAGAAAAATACAATAAAGTAATCCTTCAACAAACCAAAAAGAAGACAGCCACAAGAACAGAATGCCAATTCTAACAACTAAAATAAAAGGAAGCAACAATTACTTTTATTTAATATCAATGGACTCAATTCCCCCATAAAAAGACATAGACTAACAGACTGGCTACACAAACAGGACCCAACATTCTGCTGAATACAGGAAACCCATCTCAGGGAAAAAGACAGACACTACCTCAGAGTGAAAGGCTGGAAAACAATTTTCCAAGCAAATGGTCTGAAGAAACAAGCTGGAGTAGCCATTCTAATATCGAATAAAGTCTACTTCCAACCCAAAGTTATCAAAAAAGACAAGGAGGGACTCTTCATACTCATCAAAGGTAAAATCCTCCAAGAGGAACTCTCAATTCTGAATATCTATGCTCCAAATGCAAGGGCAGCCACATTCATTAGAGACACTTTAGTAAAGCTCAAAGCATACATTGCACCTCACACAATAATAGTGAGAGACTTCAACACACCACTTTCATCAATCGACAGATCGTGGAAACAGAAACTAAACAGGGACACAGTGAAACTAACAGAAGTTATGAAACAAATGGATTTAGCAGATATCTACAGAACATTTTATCCTAAAACAAAAGGATATACCTTCTTCTCAGTACCTCATGGTACCTTCTCCAAAATTGACCATATAATTGGTCACAAAACAGGCCTCAACAGATACAAAAATATTGAAATTGTCCCATGCATCCTATCAGATCACCATGGACTAAGGCTGATCTTCAATAACAACATAAATAATGGAAAGCCAACATTCACGTGGAAACTGAACAACATTCTTCTCAATGATACCTTGGTCAAGGAAGGAATAAAGAAAGAAATTAAAGACTTTTTAGAGGTTAATGAAAATGAAGCCACAACATACCCAAACCTATGGGACACAATGAAAGCATTTCTAAGAGGGAAACTCATAGCTCTGAGTGCCTCCAAAAAGAAACTAGAGAGAGCACACATTAGCAGCTTGACAACACACCTAAAAGCTCTAGAAAAAAAGGAAGCAAATTCACCCAAGAAGAGTAGACGGCAGGAAATAATCAAACTCAAGGGTGAAATCAACCAAGTGGAAACAAGAAGAACTATTCAAAGAATCAACCAAATGAGGAGCTGGTTCTTTGAGAAGATCAACAAGATAGATAAACCCTTAGCCAGACTCACTAGAGGGCAAAGGGACAGCATCCTAATTGACAAAATCAGAAATGAAAAGGAAGACATAACAACAGATCCTGAAAAAAAAAAAAACACCATCAGATCCTTCTACAAAAGGCTATATTCAACAAAACTGGAAAACCTGGATGAAATGGACAAATTTCTAGACAGATACCAGGTACCAAAGTTAAATCAGGATCAAGTTAATGATCTAAACAGTCCCATATCCCCTAAAGAAATAGAAGCAGTCATTAATAGTCTCCCAGCCAAAAAAAGCCCAGGACCAGACGGGTTTAGTGCAGAGTTCTATCAGACCTTCAAAGAAGATCTAATTCCAGTTCTGCACAAACTATTCCACAAAATAGAAGCAGAAGGTACTCTACCCAATTCATTCTATGAAGCCACAATAACTCTGATACCTAAACCACAGAAAGATCCAACAAAGATAGAGAACTTCAGACCAATTTCCCTTATGAATATCGATGCAAAAATACTCAATAAAATTCTCGCTAACTGAATCCAAGAACACATTAAAACAATCATCCATCCTGACCAAGTAGGTTTTATTCCAGGGATGCAGGCATGGTTTAATATACGGAAATCCATTAACGTAATCCATTATATAAACAAACTCAAAGACAAAAACCACATGATCATCTCATTAGATGTGGAGAAAGCATTTGACAAAATCCAACACCCATTCATCATAAAAGTCTTGGAAAGATCAGGAATTCAAGGCCCATACCTAAACATGATAAAAGCAATCTACAGCAAACCAGTAGCCAACATCAAAGTAAATGGTGAGAAGCTGGAAGCAATCCCACTAAAATCAGGGACTAGACAATGCTGCCCACTTTCTCCCTACCTATTCAACATTGTACTTGAAGTCCTAGCCAAAGCAATGCGACAACAAAAGGAGATCAAGGGTACAAATTGGAAAGGAAGAAGTCAAAATATCACTTTTTGCAGATGATATGATAGTATATATAAGTGACCCTAAAAATTCCACCAGAGAACTCCTAAACCTGATAAACAGCTTCAGTGAAGTAGCAGGATATAAAATTAACTCAAACAAGTCAATGGCCTTTCTCTACACAAAGAATAAACAGGCTGAGAAAAAAATTAGGGATACAACACCCTTCTCAATAGTCACAAATAATATAAAATACCTTGGCGTGACTCTAACTAAGTGAAAGTTCTGTATGAAAAAAACTTCAAGTCTCTGATGAAAGAAATTAAAGAAGATCTCAGAAGATGGAAAGATCTCCCATGCTCATGGATTGCCAGTATCAACATTGTAAAAATGGCTATCTTGCCAAAAGCAATCTACAGATTCAATGCAATCCCCATCAAAATTCCAACTCAATTCTTCAACGAATTAGAAAGAGCAATCTGCAAATTCACCTGGAATAACAAAAAACCTAGGATAGCAAAATCTCTTCTCAAGGATAAAAGAACCTCTGGTGGAATCACCATGCCTGACCTAAAGCTATACTATAGAGCAATTGTGATAAAAACTACATGGTACTGGTATAGCAACAGACAAGTAGACTAGTGGAATAGAATTGAAGACCCAGAAATGAACCCACCCACCTATGGTCACTTGATCTTTGACAAGGGAGCTAAAACCATCCGGTGGAAAAAAGACAGCATTTTCAACAAATGGTGCTGGCAGAACTGGCAGTTAACATGGGGAAGAATACAAATTGATCCATTCCTATCTCATTGTACCAAGATCAAATCTAAGTGGATCAAGGAACTCCACATAAAACCAGAGACACTGAAACTTATAGAGGAGAAAGGGGGGAAAAGCCTGGAAGATATGGGTACAGGGGGAAAATTCCTGAATAGAACAGCAATGGCTTGTGCTGTAAGATCGAGAATTGGCAAATGGGACCGCATAAAATTGCAAAGCTTCTGTAAGGCAAAGGACACCGTCAATAAGACAAAAAGGCCACCAACAGACTGGGAAAGGATCTTTACCTATCCTAAATCAGATAGTGGACTAATATCTAATATATATAAAGAACTGCAGAAGGTGGACTCCAAAAAATCAGATAACCCCATTAAAAATGGGGCTCAGAGATAAACAAAAAATTCTCACCTGACGAATACCGAATGGCTGAGAAGCACCTGAAAAAATGTTCAACATCCTTAATTATCAGGGAAATGCAAATCAAAACAACCCTGAGATTCCACCTCACACCAGTCAGAATGGCTAAGATCAAAAATTCAGGTGACAGCAGATGCTGGTGAGGATGTGGAGAAAGAGGAACACTCCTCCATTGTTGGTGGGATTGCAAGCTTGTACAACCACTCTGGAAATCAGTCTGGCGGTTCCTCAGAAAATTGGACATAGTCCAATGGAGGATCCCGCAATACCTCTCCTGGGCATATATCCAGAAGGTGTTCCAACTGGTAAGAAAGACACATGCTCCACTATCTTCATAGCAGCCTTATTTATAATAGCCAGAAGCTGGAAAGAACCCAGATGCCCCTCAACAGAGGAATGGATACAGAAAATGTGGTACATTTACACAATGGAGTACTACTCAGCTATTAAAAACAATGGATTTATCAAACTCCTAGGCAAATGGATGAACCTGGAGGGCATCATCCTGAGTGAGGTAACCTAATCACAAAAGAACTCACATGATATGTACTCACTGATAAGTGGATATTAGCCCAGAAACTTAGAATACCCAAGATACAAGATACAAAGCTCATGAAACTCAAGAAGAATGAAGACCAAAGCGTGGAAACTGTGCCCCTTCTTAGAATTGAGAACAAAACATCCATGGAAGGAGTTACAGAGACAAAGTTTGGAGCTGAGACAAAAGGATGGACCATCTAGAGACTACCATATCCGGGGACCCATCCCATAATCAGCCGCCAAACGCAGACACCATTGCATACACTAGCAAGATTTTGCTGAAAGGACCCTGATATAGCTGTCTCTTATGAGACTATGCCGAGGCCTAGCAAACACAGAAGTGGATGCTCACAGTCAGCTATTGGATGGGTCACACGGCCCCCAATGGAGGAGCAAGAGAAAGTATCCAAGAAGCTAAAGGGATCTGCAACCCTATAGGTGGATCAACAATATGAACTAGTCAGTACCCACTGGAGCTTGTGTCTCTAGCTGTATATGTATCAGAAGATGGCCTAACCGGCTATCAGTGGAAAGAGAGGCCCATTGGTCATGCAAACTTTATATGCCTCAGTACAGGGGAACGCCAGGGCCAAGAAGTGGGAATGGGTGGGTAGGGGAATGGGGGGAGGGTATGGCGGAATTTTTAGCATTGGAAATGTAAATGAGGAAAATACCTAATTAAAAAAATGATAATGTGTTAGCAGGCCTGAGCCAGCTCAAAATTGAACGCTATTCTGTGCTGTTTTCTCTCGACAGAGGTCTCATGTGTTCTCATTGAACAGAGTTGGAGTGAAGAACCCTGCTAAGTCATTTAGTACGAGCCTCCCACTTTTCTCCACAAGCAGCTGATCAACTGCAGGTTGGCTTAACCCACCTCCCTTTTGTATCTATCTTGTTTCTTACCCTTCCTGTTTCCTCGCAGTGATTTTCTAGTTACCAATACTACCCTGCTTCTCAGCCACAAGTTCTCTTTCTTGCTGTGGTAGAAGGACCCCCATAGGCTCCTATGTTTGAATGCTTGGTCTCTAGATGGTGGAACTGCTTAGGAAGGATTAGGAGGTGTGTCCTTGTTGAGAGAGGTGCATCATGAGGCAGGGTAAGGTGAGGGTGCATTAAGTCTTCCAAAACCTCCCATCATCCCCAGCACATTCTTTGCCTCCTGCTGTGGTTCAAGACATGAGCTCTCTGTTACTGTTCCAACCACCTGTGGCCTGCTACCTCCACTCCACCAACATGAGCTCTAATTCTTTGCAACTATGAGCCCCAAATAAACACATTGCATATGGGACAGTACCTGAGGGAGAAGATGTTCTCTTAATGTGAGTGGTAGCATCCTACAGGGAGAGAAGGTTAGATAGAACAAGGAGAGGAAAGGAAGCCAGCTAGCACAGATATGTTCCACCCTCTCTGCTTCCTGGATGCTGGAAGGTGAACAGCTTCATTTGGGAACATCCTTCAACAAGAACTTTGCCCTCACCACCACAAAGTAACATGGCACTGGCCAACCATGGATGGAAACCCCTGAAATCCTTAAGTTGATTCTCTCATGTGTAAGTCACAGTAACATTAAAAGAACTAGCAATGCAATTGCAATACTAAAAGTTTAGGGAAACACTGAATACTTAATAGGGATGCGCTTATAGAAAACACAGTTAGACAGACCATCAGACTGGCTGCCACCTCCAAGAGTGAACAATCATCTATTAGTCAAGAAGCTTCTGAATAAAAAGCATGGTTTCCAATAAGAATATACATATGCATATATATAGATATAGATATATAGATACATATATATATATATATGTGTGTGTATGTGTATATATATAAAATCTCCAAATTCTGAGGGTGAAAAAAGACATTTCTTCATACTTATGTGTTATGACAAGCCTGAGTTGAGTTATCTAGGAATGAGGTTAGGGAATGCAAGAATTGCACATTTTATCTGAGGCACATCTGTACTTGCTACTTTTTACTTTAAGAGTGTATCTAAAGGTAGGACAAACATAAACATCTCAGGAGACATGGAGGACAGCTGTTCTCCTCACTTAGTAAAAGAAATGTTGCTGGTTAGAGAAGAACATTTAAATGAGTTAGCTACTTTACCATGTTACATTGAGGGCTTTGGATTAGTTTTCTAATGGCTGCCTATTAGTTAGTGTAAGGAGGGCCACCCTAGACGCTGGAGGTGGGTTTGCTCTTATGCTGGTATGGAACCTGAGAGAAAAAGTCAAACTTGGCTTTTCATCCAAGAACATGACATCTCTGCTAAGTTCCCTGTCTCATTCCAGGAAAGCAATAGTCTCAAGACCCAATACCCCTTTGTTCCTCCCTCTTGCAGGAAAGTTTTTCCTTTGGCTATACCCAAAGTCCTTAGGACTTCAGCTCTCAGTTTCTCAGCAGGGTCTGGCTTCATCATCTGTAATGTTGCAATCCCTTCATCTTCACCTCAGTACACTATCATCCTCTTCAGAGATCCTGATTTCACAATATAATATTCTTAATTGCCTCTCCTCCCTGACAATGACCAAACTCTAGCCAAACTTCTCTGAGGCTAAGGAGCAGTCGTTCCAGTGAATGCCCTCAAATCTTGAGCTGGGTCCAATTCTTGTTGAGATATATCTGATCAAATGAGGCCAGTGGAATGGCATTTCACTGCCTAAACAGGTCCTTGAAGTCAGATCACCATCTGGGAGGATGTGGTCCCTAGAGAGTGAGGGTCCAAGTCAGCCTTCCTTCCATAGGGCTCCATTTGGAGAAAGGCAAGCCTTGATCCCTGTAATATTCCTAGAGTAATGAGGGGGCTTTATAAGATGCCTTGAGAGCTACTCTGAATGGAAATAGCATCTAAATGGTGCCACGGTAGCAGGTACCAAACAGGCTAGGATGGAGTTGTTAGGAAGGACATTATATCCTTCAGGGAGAGAAATCATTGACCTTCGTGCCAGATCTTCTTCTGGGTTATTTCTAATTCTCAAAGCATAAAATCCTATGATCCATGATTCAAAGGGTGGTTCCATTCTACAAAGGGTGACTTCTATCACCTTTCCTACTCTTACCCTGCTGTTCGATAAGGTACCTCCATCTCTGTTTGTATTCTCAAACCTCCAACTGGCCCCACTGTGTGAAGCAATACCCACTCTGTCATAACCAACTGTATCATAACAGTTTTCTTAGTTTACTCCTTTTCTCAACTCTCTGACCTTAACAGATGTGGTGGTTTGAATATGCTTGACCCACAGGGAGTGGTACTGTTAGCAGGTGTGGCCTTGTTGGAGGAAGTGCATCACTGTGGGAGTGGGCTTTGGGGTCTCTCCTATGCTGAGGCTTCACCCAGTGTGGAAGAGAGCTTCCTGCTAGATGCCTGAGGATGCTAGTATTCTCCTGGCTGCCTTCAGATCAAGATGTAGAACTCAGTTTCTCCAGCAGAAGGTGTGTCCCAGATTAAAGCTATGTACCACCACCCTGGACCTAAGCTCTTCTTTACTTGGAACTTGCTCTGTCCCAGTCTGGCCTTGAACTTAGAGATCTGCTTGCCTCTGTCCCCTGGGATTAAAGGAGTGCACCACCATGCCTGAGTCTAAGCTTTTCATTATAGATCTTAATGAAGTTGGAAACCTAGAATGGCCATCACAACAGACATCTGGCTTTCCTCAGTGGGAGCTTTGCCTCCTGGAATCCAGGAATTCCTCGATTTCCCAGTCCTTGGACATGAAACAGTAAAGATTTTTCATGTGCCTTCAACTCTCCCACCTCCCTTCAAGAACTGTCTTCTGTATAACCACATGGACACATTACCTCTTGTGTCCCCATCCCAGCATATGTTGAGACAAGAGAGCTGGGTTGGTTGGTTCTGGTGCTTTTAGAACTGGAATCCAGTGAGTCTCACTGCTAGTTTGAAGACAGGTCAATTTAGGAGCATTGATAGTAACATGTGTATACAAAGGCAGAGAAATCTGGGAAGGATGTAGATGAATGGATAATATAGATAGTGTTAAAGAATAATTGTCTATATCCACTTACAATGCAAATGTTGGAACTCTTCTCTCTAATTTGGAGGTATTTGAGAGGGAACTGGGACTAGAGGAAGTGTGGTAATGAATGGAACTAACACCCATAGAGGAAATCTTATTTACTCTCTCTACCATGTGACAACACAGTAAGAAGGTAGGCATCGATGAATCAAGAAACATCCCCTTACACAATAATATTTGCAAAGTGTTATGATATGGCAACATTGTCTCCATTTTGGGGTGGTGTCCATGAGCTGCTTCTATGATGGGTGACGGATATGTACTCAGATGCACACGAGCAAAAAGTGTGGACTCTGAAGTCAGGTACAGTTACTTCCCTGCCACCCAAAGGACTTGAGCATCCTGAATTCAGTTTTTGTTTGTTTGCTTGCTTGCTTGCTTGTTTTGAAACAGGGTTTCTCTGTATCCCTGACTGTCGTGGGACTCACTGTAGACCAGACTGCCCTGAACTTACAGAAATCTGCCACTTCCTCCGCCTCCTCCTCCGCCTCTGCCTCTGCCTCCTGGAGGCTGAAATTAAAGGCATGAACCACTACTGCCCAGCTCCCAATTCAATTTTTAAAAACTAGGTTCCTTACGTTGAAAGGGGTTGCTGTCAAGGTGAAGCCTGGTGGTGTGTGCAGCCAGCTCAGGACTGCATCAGTCACAGTTTGCTGCCTACTCACCCTCCTTCGCCACACTCTTGGATCTGGTACTAGCAGAGCATTCCCATGATTCTGCAGAGTCCCCGGGTCTGGGATTTCATCTGTACTGGTCTCAGGTGGGACAGAGAGTCATTACTTCCTCTCTACAAACTGTCTCCTGTGGCTGTGGCTCAGTGAGCCTTGTGCAATAGGCCCCTTCCCTGGAAGCTCTAGGGAGCTCATGTGCAGCTCATGAAAAAGCCATACAAACATCTACTTGATTATATTTTTCAGTTTAGAACATTTGAGAATCAAGTTTTTACCTGTTCCTATATACATACGATAAACACTTTGGCTTAGTTGTTGGCAGATAGCTTGCTATCAAAAGAACTGACATCCAAGTCACACCCAGACTGCTGGAATAAAAATTCCTGGCCTTCAAATCTGTGAGAAATAAATCTGTGTTGTTTTAATAGTCTATGGCATTTTTATTATAGCAGTTCATATGCACTAGATAGATAGATAGATAGATAGATAGATAGATATATGATAGATAGATATATGATAGATAGATAGATAGATAGATAGATAGATAGATAGATAGATAGATAGATAGATAGATAGATAGACAGATCTCCAGAAATATAAGACAATAGGGTAAGAGATTACCCTCCATTTCAACTCCTTCCTTTAGGCCTTAAACTAACACGCACCTCTGTATTGGACCTGCTCGCCCACTGAGTAGCTGTCCAAATAACTCTTATTACCATGAAACCTCCTGCAAGGACATAGGAATCTATTCTCACCATATGGCCATAAACCTTGCCCTTTTTGCAGTGCCTCAACTCTTACTTTATGGTAGGAATCTGGGACTTGCAAAGTGAGCTCTGAAGACCTATACTGAATTATAGCCTCCATAAGGGAACAAAAACAGCCATCACAGGGCTGGGGTGATAGTTCAATTGGTACTTGAAACTGTGTCTGGCTTGCAAGCACAGGACCTGAGTTCTATATTCAGAATTCACATTACAAAAAAAGTTGGATATCTTAATTAGGATGTTATTGCTGTGAAGAGACACCATAACTACAAACACTCTTAAAAAGGAAAAGATTTATTTGGGGCTGACTTATAGTTCAGCGGTTTAGTCCATTATTATCATGGTGTGAAGCATGGTGGCATAGAAGTCGGTATGGTTCTGGAGAAGGTGTCGAGAGTTCTAAATCCAGACTGACAGACAGCAGGAAGTGAATTGACCCACTAGGCCTGGTTTAAGACCCCAAAGCCCACCCCCTCATGATGCACTCCTCCAACAAAGGCACACCTACTCCAATGAAGCCACACCTCCTAATAGTGCCACTTCCTATGGATCTATGGGGGCTATTTTTATTCAAACCACCACATTGGGTGTGGTAGCATGCCATTGTAATCTCAGCATTGAGGTAGGTAGAGATGGATGGCTCTCTGAGGCTCATTGGCCAGCCAGTCTGGCTTAATGGAAGAGGTCCAAGCCAAGGAGAGGCTATCTTAAAAATAAGATGGAAGGGGTCATTGAGATGGCTCTGAAGGTAAAGGCACTTGCTGCCAAAATGGATGTGCTGAGTTCAATTCCAAAGACCCACATTGCTGAAGAAGAGAACCAATCCCTCAAAGTTGTCATATGACCTCTACACAGGTTCCATGACCTGCGCGCGCGCGCACGCGCGCGCACACACACACACACACACACACTATTTATATTTAAAGAAATTTAAAAGCAATATTTAATAATAATAAGGTAGATGACACTAGAGAAACAATGCTCGACTGACCTCTGTCATTCACATGCACGTACACACATGTATACATGTGCCTGCACACATACATACATTAAAAAACACAGACAGACAGACACACACACACAAAAGTGAGAGGTCACAATTGATCATAAATATTCTTAAGCAAAGCACCATGCTGGGAAGTATTGGAAGTCAAAGTCTGTTGTGACCAGTAATATTATGACTGGAATAAGCACGCACTCCTCTGATATACCAACTGTGAAGAGGAATTTGCTTATTAAATCTGGATGAATTCTCTGTCATCATCACCATGCCTTTCTGTCCACCAAGGCTTCTGGAGTAGAAGTTTAGAATCTATGGTGTCTGGTAGGTTGAGGAAGAAGAGCTTGTAATACCTTAATTATTGATGTTTAGGCCGCTTCAAGGGACGTTACACATCTACAGGAAGACAAGCCAACAATCAGGTAGGTAAGACTACATGTGAACACTGGAGAAAATCAGAGACATTCACTTGGGTCACAACAATAAATTACATATCACATATAACTCTGTGTGTGTGTGTGTGTGTGTGTGTGTGTGTGTGTGTGTGTGACAGACAGACAGACAGACACACTTATACTTCAGATATAAGAGCTGCTGATCCAAAGCAAAGTCCTACCTGTGCCTTTGACATTCTTGAACCACAGTCCAGAGACCTAAAAGGACACATTGATCTCAAAAATAAGATAGATAGAGTCACTGAGATGACCTTTCTCATAAGATGCAATTATCATAAGTCTTAAGAGTCTTCCTGTTAGGAGACATAAGTTATTTTCTTTCGTTATTTTTCTCTCCAAGACCTCACAGAGGCACCAAAAAACTTGCAAGGTAAGGTTCATAAATGTCAAGAGTTAGCTGGTTGGTCACAAAGTAAGCTAAGACACTTTTCTAAGGCAAGTCAGTACAGCCTACTGCTTTGTGCAGCTTTCAGCTACTGTGATCAAAGGCGATGACTCACGCACTGAGGCTGCCTCCCAGTTTTGTGCTGTTTTCTTCTCTCCCGAGTTTCATTGTATCTGAAAGTACACTTGAACTTTGAGATGCACTATGGTCCTTACATACGAGTTGTGCTCATAACTCCAAGCCTGGGTAGTTTTCGATTAAAAGGGTGACTAATTAGTGATTTCTGACTAGTACTACTGGCTTGGAATGTTGCTAAAACTTGACCTGTTAGATGTGCCTTAGAGTGGGCAGCCACTAAGCTAAGGACTTGAAAGAATTTTATTTTGGCAGAAAAACTTCTGATTGGGGTGTGTGTGTGTTGTGTGTGTGTGTGTGTGTGTGAGAGAGAGAGAGAGAGAGCGAGAGAGAGAGAGAGAGAGAATTCTTGTGTAGGTGGGTGTACACATGTGTGTGTGTGCATGTGTGTTTGAGCAAGAGCATTCATGTGTGTGTCTTCTTGCGTGCATGTGTGTATTCATATGTGTGTTCATGTGTGTAGACATGAGTGTACATGTGCTGTTGTGCACATGTGGAGATAAGAGAGCAGTCTCAGGGGCTGGTGCTCTCCTCCTCCTGTGTTTGTGAGAGTTTTGGTGAATTCCATTGCATAGGCCAGGCTAGCTGGCCTGCACACTTGTGGGCTTTCTCCTGTTTCCACCACTCCACTCGCAGTAGGACACGAGAGCACACTGGTTCTCAGTATGTGTCCAGCTTTTACACAGACAGGCATGTAAACCTGGATCTTCCATTCCCTGAGCCCTGAAGTTAATCCAGAAGAGTTGTTCATCCTGATGCTCTTCCTCACAATGGTGTATTTGAGTTTTAAAATATGATGTAGCTTTCTCCTTTTTGGTGGAGGTGGTGGGGTTCCCTGAGCTCTTTCTATGAGGGGACAGTGGGTGCTCCAGCACACTGAGACCTGGCGTGTGTACTCTGAAGTCAGGAAGATGTGGTTCTGGGTCCAGGATTTCCCTGACACCCAATGGCTGTCCGCCTCCACCTTTTAAAAACCATTTTCCCTATCTCGAAAGGGAAGGTCGCTGTGAAGGTGAAGCCTGGTGGTGTGTGCAGCCAGCTCAGGACTGCATCAGTCACAGTTTGCTGCCTTCTCACCCTCCTTCGCCACACTCTTGGATCTGGTACTAGCAGAGCATTCCCATGATTCTGCAGAGTCCCCGGGTCTGGGATTTCATCTGTACTGGCCTCAGGTGGGACAGAGAGTCATTACTTCCTCTCTACAAACTGTCTCCTGTGGCTGTGGCTCAGTGAGCCTTGTGCAATAGGCCCCTTCCCTGGAAGCTCTAGGGAGCTTATGAGCAGCTCTTGAAAAAGAAAATGAACTCATCTGCTTGGTTCTTTTTCACGTTAGAAATCTGAGAATCAAAACTATAGTGCACATGCACCCAAACACACCTACACACACACACACACACACACACAGACACACACAGACACACACACACATACACACATACACACACACTCACACACACTCACACCTACACACACATACACAGACACACACACACAGACACACACACACACAGACACACACACACTCACACACACACACACACACCTACACACACACATACTTTAGGCTACTTTTTGACAGATGTCTAACGCTAAAATATCTGACCTAGTTAAGCCATTCATCAGTTCCATAAATATCAAGCAGGCACTTGTATGTACTGTATATATCAGGTCCTAAAACCTAGGCACCAACAATGCAAAAATAAGGAAAGCTGACTTCTGTTTGTGAGTGTCTCACAGTGTATGCAAGGTGAGAGACTCCTGCTAATGTACTTAAACCAACCTTTCAATAGAAGTATGCCAGATGACACACTTTACCCAGAGCCTTAAAGTTCAAGATCTGTTTCTCACCTTTCACCCCCATAACCATCCAGTAAGCAAGGTATTAACGCTTACTAATCATTTCCAGGTCAGCTATGAGGAAGTCAAGTACAGGGAGGGAATGAACATGACCAAGATCACAGAGACGATAACCACAATCTTATTTCTCTCTCCTGTGCCTGTGTTCTTCCACTGTCGTCAGGGCCTCCAGTTGAACATGTAGAGACACATTCAGAATGTATTTCCATCAGACTCACAAATACCACTACCAGTGTGTTCCTATAACCAGTCAGACACTGCCACCTCCGAGTCTGCCCTCGGCTTTCCTGCTACATCCTTCTCTTCCTTCTTTGCACCAAGCAAAGCCAAGCAGCTTCAGGTCATCTTTGGTCATGCCGGTTGTTTCGGGCTTTAATGTGCTGATTCTTTTTCCAAACACTCCCTTCCTCCATGTGTCTATTTCCATGTTTGAGTTCCACTTTCTGCAGAAAGGGGGGAGGGGGGTGAAGACCATGGTTCTACAGCCTCTGGGAGATCCTTCCCGGGACCTTTCCCAGGCTATTTTCACAGCTGCCACAGAGCCTGATCACAGCTTGTACTTTCCTATTGTGCCATGTTTAGCTTACTGCCTACCCCTTTTCTCCCCACTTGATCATGGGTCCCCGAGGGATGCCTCTGCCGCCTCTGTCTTTGGTCCACTAGCTTTGACCTAATTGAATAAATACATGAAGCATCAAGGTATGCTCCCATGCCTAAAGTGCCTCTTGCAGCGCATACAACTCAGAATAAATGCCAGCTTCACACCAGTCTCTGGGCCACAATAGAGGAGTGGTGAGCTCGACTCTACCTGTAGCAGGCACCTAGTTTATAAATGACTCGCACCACAAGGTAACATACCACCCATACTGCATGATACATGGCTTTGATCCATGGACAGACACTGTCTCTGGTTGCCATGCCCTCTCTGAAGAGCTTTTGTGCTTTTAGCCTTGCATCCAAGATTATAGAATCATATTCACTTGCTGCCATATGCCCGTGTCTGGAACTGTGCCTGGCACACAGTGACATCAAGAAATACCACGTGAATAAAAGAACAAACAAATGGGTAGACAGCATTCATGCTCAGTGTAGTTAAGTGGACACATGTGGGTCCTGGGACCTCTGAAACCAGCTGAAACCAGCTTGGGATTGGATGGGCTCACAAGGGGAGCCAAACATCAGGCTTCCCCGGGACCTATTATTTACAGCCTGCTATATGAGCATGCTTCACACAGTAGGTTCTTTCAGGATGTTTCACACAGTAGGTTCTTTCTTAAGAATTTGAACAGAGAATCCTTCCCCAGACAACCACAGACTCCACAGCGCTCACAAAAGGAAGGGTCTGGGTGTCCCAGGGGTGGGTCTTGTGTGTACGCTGGGTGTTACAACTGACTGAGGAAACTCAAGTGAGGGCAGGAAAGGCCCCAAACTAGAGAGGAAGAAAGCCTGCCATTGGAGAGTCAGGCAGAAGCTGTGGACCTGCTGAGGTCAGGCCAGCTTTAAGAAAGTGACAGAGAAAGAGGAACCAGTTGCCTAAATTCTTCACAACTCTCTTGTTTTGGGCCCACATCAGGTGCATCCTGACTGAGGAGAGACCCGTTCATTCACAGATGAATCAGGCTTTTAAAACAAGCCAAGATGGAAGGCACAATAGTTTCTGTCTGGGCAATAGTTTTCTGGCCTAGCTCTAGAGATAAAAGCAGTCTATTTACTCAAAAATATTTGGGTCTTTGCTCATTTTGTATGGATTTTAAATTAAGAAGTGATAGTTTTTGCTGATAAGCTGCATGTATTTTTGTGTGGAAAAATTAGCTCCTGAATCCAAAAGTAAATAAAAGCCCTTAAACTCTGAGATATTTTCATTTAGAAAAGTTGGCAAAAACCCAGGACAACCAGGGTAGCAGGGGCTCTTTGGATGTCTCCATACACCGCTGGTCCTGAGAAGGCCTTTAAGAATGATTGGCACTGATGACTCAAAATGCAGCAGTTAGCAATTTGGGGGAGCTGAGTTTCAAGGATGGACAGGAAGCTAGGGCAGAAAGTGGGATGATGGATGAAGACAAGAGAGTGTGGTCCTTTGTCTCGGAGTGGTTATTGTCTGATAATCCAAGAAGGGAATCTTTCTTTGCATTCATTCTCCTCTCCTCTATGGCTTTGCCAAAGATGATTTCCCTTCTTGCTTGATGCTCATCCAGCATGAAGGGCTAACATCAAGGAATTAACTCATTATCTGAAGTGATCTCACAGGAAGAACTCTTTGACAACTAGCAAATCAAGACTGGAAGCAAGGGAAGATGCTTGGGAGGGTGTGGCAGAGGGAGAGAAGGAATCGTGTGCTGCAAGCCTCCCTTTCCTTAGGCCAACTCTGGTTGCAATGTTCCAATATTGCATGGCAAAAGGAATGGCAAGTTTCCAGTTTGGCTAAGCCTTTCAGTTACCTGATGCCCAGGCTGTACCTGATGCCAATCAAGAGCAAAATCCCCGAGATGGACCCATCCAGAAACTGTTTGCTGGTTGTTCTCAGTTTCCCCAAGTGATCCTATGTATAGTTAAGATTGAACCTTGGTGTCTGAAGTAAAGACTTCTTAGACTATAAATTTGAAAGAAGAAGAATATGAAGATGAAGACGAAGGAGAAGGAGGAGGAGGAAGAAGAAGGAGGAGAAGAAGGGGGAAGAGGAGGAAGAGGAGGAGGAGGAGAAGGAGAAGGGGGAGGAGAAGGAGAAGGAGAAGGAGAAGGAGAAGGAGAAGGAGAAGGAGAAGGAGAAGGAGAAGGAGAAGGAGAAGGAGAAGGAGAAGGAGAAGGAGAAGGAGAAGAAAAGAGCCTGGGCAATCTTTCAGTTTTTCGGCATGCAGATTCAGATCAAGTAGGTGTGCCTGGGAGGGAGTGAGATTAGAAGAAGCCGGTACTGCTGGTCCAGAGACTGATTCTGGAAGTCATAGAACCCAGCTCTAGCATGCCCAGAGTTTCTGGTAACAGCCAGGAAATTGGGTCTGCTTCAGAGTCAGGCCAAGGACTGTTGTCATAAAGAGATTAACCATTTAATTGTGCTCCTAAGATAGCTTGGGCATGTCAGCCTGCTCAAAGCCTCTGGCTGTCATGGGAAATGCATTAGGGATGTGTTCATTTGTTGTCCTCCTGATTCAAAGAAAGGTGAGTTTGTGCTTTTATCCAGCCTGCTCTTAGAGACCCAAAGCTCAGCTCTGGACATGAGATACAGGAAGTTCCCTGGAAGAAGTTCTCTGTCCTACCTGAGCACCAACATTCTAAGATGCAGGGACAAGTGACTCGAGAGCTGCCACTTCCTTTTATCCATTATATGACACAGGGAAATTATATTCCTTTTAGAGTGATAGCTGCTCCTGTGACTGGTGCAAGCACATACATGCACACTTAAACGGTTCCCACTGCTATTGCCAGCGTGCAACTTTAATTCCTAGCCTTACAAATAAAAACCTGAGACAGTTATATGTGTTTATCTACCGACACCAGCTAAACTAATACTCACTTCTCTCTTTGGGTCTTCAGAATGGTTAATCCTTTCATCTTATAAGAAGTCAGTCAAGATCACTTACAGCTCCAATTCTGTTTGGCCCCAAAGAGAAAGCAAAAACGTCTTTCCAAACTCAACACTTCTCACAAAGTAACTTTTGGCGTGGGCATCTCACAACTTAAGCTTAACATCTGACTTGCCTTTGTCCAAGGAGATCTCCAAAATCAGATAAGAAACACTGTTGATGCTTCTTGAACACATGGGGTAGCAAAGATCATAGCGTAACATAACCGAGTTAGGTGGCTGAAGTGGAGACAAGGGCCACTGAAATGTGTGCTTTCCAAGCAAGAACTTGGCTTTGGTTGGATGAGGTTGCTTTCAAGACTGTGAAAGGGTTTGGAAAGGAGGCTTAGTGGATTGATGAACAAGGCCTCCGACTTCTCCATGCATTCTGAGGTGTACCTGCGTGCGCGCATACACAAATAAACAAACGGGGAAAATCATCAAGGAAGGCATGACCCCAGACCTCAGAACGTGGGGAAAGACACCGCAGGGGAATGTGTGTTGGGGGGTGCAGTTCGCATTAGTAAGCGTTTTCCTGAAACTGGTCATTCTCATGCCCCCCCCCGCCCCCCGCGCCCCGTCCTTCTCTAGTTCCCATGCAGCGGTCACATGTTGAAAATTATAAACAAACAAACAAAAAACCACCCTTGAAAACTGTTGGACTTAAAGACAAAAGTTTTTCCAGTTCTCGGGATATTTTAAATAACGACAATCTGCCTAATGTCTCCACTTGATATGCCATACCATCACCATCGTTCCACGTTGACCACTGAGACAAAGTTAAGCAATTTGTCCTCCTTCACTCACCGCAGCCTGGGTAGCATTGGGTCTCAGTGAAGTTCCTAGTTGTCGCCTGTCCTTAGAGGACACAGGACACAGGTTTCTCTCTACAACAGCAATACTGGCCCCAGGCTTTCCAGAGAACATTACAGCAGACACACACACACACACACAGAGCCAGGCCTAGCTCTCAATAACACCTCTATGGCTTTTCACAGTCAGGGAAACTGGATTCCCCTATCCTGTTACCAGCAACCCCCTCCCGACCCGCTCCAAGAAATCTCTATTTCAGAAGTAGGAGTGAGTAGGGTTACCTTTCAAACCCTGTGCTTACCCATGAAGTGAAGGGACCACACCCTTCCGAAGGACCACAGTCCCATAAAAGACCAAATAGCCCAAGAACCAAATTAGCCCTAGACCCAAAGCCAAAACTGGTGCCGCCTGGCGCTGCACAACCAAGCGGGAGTCCAGGGGAACCCGCGAAAATCGCGCTGTGGGCACCCGCGCAGAAGAGCGGCGCACCCACTCGGGCGCACCCACCGGTCGCCTGCCGCTCAGCCAAGGGACACCAAGCCTTTGAAGCCCAGCAGGAGGTGGCGATGTGGGGACTACAGCTTTCGCCCTTGCTCTCGTCCCCTAACCCCCACGGCTGCTCCCGAACGTCCAGGGAAGATCGCCATACGGCGATCCTCACCTGCCGGGGTTAGCCCTCCCTGGACCACTCCGGGCCATTCAGAGCCACCCTTACCTGAGCCGGAGATGTGGACTCTGAGCGGGCGGCCCCGGCTCGAGGCTGACGACAGGTCGCTCTGGGAGCGGCCACGGGGACTCGGATCCCCGGGAAGCCAGCGCAGGGAAGGCACCGGTGGCCCGGGAGCCTCGGGTTCGGGGTCCAGAGCCTCCGCCGCCGCCGCCTCCTGGCCCGCTGGCTGGTCCGGGGACATCTCAGGACTCCTGCCGGCTTCCGCCATCCGCTCTAGGCGCCAGGAGGGAGCAAGCTCAGGCAGGGTGGAGCCGGCGCAAAGGGCTGCGCTGTCCGCCGCGGCCCCGCGTGGAGCCCCTGGCCGGCTGGCAGGGCGGGGAGGCGGCCGCAAGCAGCGGGGCGCAGCGCGGGAGGAGGAAGAGCACAGAAAAGTTTGCACAGGAAGGAGCCGCCTACAGCCGGCTTTCGCTCCCGCGGGCGACAGCCACCGGCCTCCGAGCCTGCCACGCTCGGTGCCCTAGAACCTGCTCCGGCTGCTCCGGCTGCTCCGCCCCCCACCCCCACCCCCAGGCGCGGCTCCTGTATTGTAAGACAGGGGTCTGTCGCCTCTGACCCAAAGCGGCTCAACCAAAGGGTCTCAGAGAAGTGGAGTTTCAGCTGCAGAGCTGAGATGCAAGGTCAGAGTTAACAGCCTCATTTGCACTTGGTCGCCGAGGGGTGGGGACAGGCGTGCACACACCTGGCTGTCTTGTAATATAATAGGACTAGGACCCAATGACTGTCATATGTAGTTTACAGGTGCAAAACACCGGAGCCAAAGGGCACTGGGTTTGCAGGAGGATTCCTGGCAGATCTGGAGTCGCTTGTGAAGTCTGGTCCTTTGGTCCTCCCTGCAAGATTCGCCTCTTGCCCTTGTCAAAGCTCATCTCTGTCTCTCAGAGCCCCACATTCTTGAGCTTCCGTGTATACTGGGTCAGACTCAAAGGTCGTGGTTTTTAAAAAGATCAGTCTTTTAAGGGCTGAATTCGTGTCACAGATGTGAGGTTTGAGTGAATGCTTTCCAAAGGAAGAGCAGCCGGGATGCCTGGCAAAGGGGACGTTGGTTTTGCCAATTGAAATCTCAGCTTTATCAGTTACCCAGATAGGTCCCCAAGTAGAGGCTGGCCCAGAAGTGAAAAGCTGTAAGCTAAGTAGCTGACCATCTCTGCAAGTTCTTGACAGTGGAGGCGCGTTGCTGGGCTTCACAAAGGCACCATAGACAGCAGCAGGAAGAGAAGGAGACAGAGAGGGGAAGGGAGGACACAACCATCACAACGCCACGCCCCCTTCCCCCTACACACACATTCACACATACCTCAGGTTCGATTTGTATGGAGTATTTCATCTAACAAGAAAATAAGCCCATGCTTAAGGTAAGAGAGAAACAAGAACCAAGAGAGGAAAGCTAGAAAACACAGACACGGAAAGGGCCTAGCAACTAGGTCACGCTGTTCACAGTACAAGCTGTTAAAGGCTTTTTTTCTCACAGCAACTCTGTGGGGGTGGGGTGGGGGTGGGGTGCAGTGGGGTGGGTATTGTCACCGTCAGCAGAAATCGTCTGGACTTGCTTTAACTCTTTCCTGCTAACAAAGTTTGCGAATGGGCACTACTCCAGAACCAGGTGAGATGGCTAGGTAAAGCTCCTATGGCAAGCTTGAGGATCCCGGGTCCATCCCTGTGACCTACAAACCGGAAGAAGAGAACTGACTCCCTCAAGTTGTCCTGCAGATCTCTCTCTCTCTCTCTCTCTCTCACACACACACACACACACACACACACACTAAATTATGTAAAACAAAGGATGGTGCTCTAAAAGTACTCCACTTTCTTGGTTTCTTGTGTGGTTTAGCAGAAGAGAGCTCTGTGGTTTCAGAGAAGGCAGTGGTAAGGTAGCAGGGGGCACTTAGAGGTTATACTTAGCCCAAATAATCACCCTTGGATTGTTTTGGATCATAACTAGATTAGTCCATGAGAGTATACCTTACAATGTCTACTTACATTACAATGGAAAACTTACATTACAGTGGAGCGTGTCACCACGTTTGCCAGTTTGTCATCCACTGTGTCCCACACCTGCTCTTGGGATTGTCCATATTCTGACGGTGTCCTCTGGTGTTCCCTCCCAGCTTGCAAGTCAATCTTCGTTCTGGAACATGCATTCCAGACTACCTAGGAGATACAAGGCATCTCTCTCCTGTTGCTTGCTTCATGAGTGTGCATCCATCCTTCAGGCTCTGCCTCTCCATCCTTTGGTCGATCTTCTGTGTCATCTTCATAGAGATAAATGGCTCATCCAAAGCTTTAGAACCCAGGAAATATAACCTAGTATTTCTACATTAGCCACCTGTTTAGCAACTCAGCACTTCACGTTTTATTTGAGAAATGTCTCTGAGTACCTTGTGTGGGACCAGGCACTGTGTTAGGATCTCTCCCTCTATATTCTTCCCTCAGTTTACCCTCCTTCATTCCCACACCGTTTCCACACGACCATTCCTGTGTCCTTATGTTTTCTGTGTATTCCCTTGTAGCTGTGGTGTGACTTCTGACACCACTACTTTGTAGAGCAGTGTTGGTAGCCATAAATTCAGAGAACCAAGATGTCCATGCATGGGAATTTCCTGCTGTTGCTATATCTGACTTGAAAGCACTTGAACATTGGCTTCTCTCTGGTTTCTAGAACACTCGGCTCCCCTGGTGTGACTCTAGTCCTGTCCCCTTCCCACACTCTTGCTTGGATTGCTTTGAGTTGCCTGGAGTTCGAGAAACTGTCCTTCATATCTTTGCCTTTGACAGACTTTGCCTGGGAAATCCTACCCATAGCTTTGAGCTGTGCAGAGATGAGTCCCCAAAAGCCACTTCCATCCCAGTCTTGGCTCAGGATCTTAACAATTGGTGATCTATGGGCCCTTTCTTCTTTGACTTCCTTCCTTCCTTCCTTCCTTCCTTCCTTCTTCCCTTCCTACCTACCTTGCATATATATATATATATATATATATATATATATATATATATATATATATATACACATACACACACACACACACATACATATATGTGAGTGTAAGTGCCTGTACAGACCAGATGGTTTGTATATTCTTGGAGCAGGGAGTGGCACCTATTGGAGGTATGGCCTTATTGAAATAGGTGGGACCTGTTTGGAATAGGTGTGTCACTGTGGGTGTGGGCATAAGATCCTCACCCTAGCTGCCTGGAAGTCAGTCTTCCACTAGCAGCCTTTGGATGAAGATGTAGAACTCTCAGCTCTGCCTGTGCCATGCCTGCCTGGATACTGCCATGTTCCCACCTTGATGATAATGGACTGAACCTCTGAACCTGTAAGCCAGCCCCAATTAAATGTTGTTTTTATAAGACTTACCTTGGTCATGGTGTCTATTCACAGCAGTAAAACCCTAACTAAGACAGAAGTTGGTACCAGGAGTGTGGGGTACTCCTGTGACAACCTGACCATGCTTTGGGGAGGACTGTGGAAAGACTTTGAAACTTTGGGCCAGAAGATTCATTTGGTGTTAAGAGCTCTGTGAAATGTTGTATAGGAACTTGGAAGATAATGTTAAGAACAGTGCAGAAGATGGAGGCCTGGCTTGTGAAATTTCAGAGGGAAGATTAAAGACTCTTATCAGGGCTATTGCTGTTTTGATTGTGAAGATTCTGTAGTTCTGGTTAGCTGGGGCTGAAGAATCAGCTGTGATTAACAAGATGCCAGAACTACTAAAGCAAAACCTTTGAATTACTGGGACTATTGATACTGGTTAGCTGGAGCTAAGAAATTAGCGGTGATTAAGAAGAGACCAGCATCATTGAGGTGAAATCATCTGGGAAGTGTTTTCTGAGAGCACAGAGGCTGTGTTTCAGAGAAAACCAAGGTTTTACTTCATGTTGCAGCAGGACTTGGTAATGTGTAAGAGTCACCCAGGTGGTACTGGTTTTGAAGGCATGAAGGGGTCACGCAGAGCAGCTGAGGCTCGGCACTGTGAGAGGAAGTTTTTTAGAGAAGCCCACAGTTAAGAGACTTTGAATTTTAAAGTATTTTGAATTTGAAAAGATATTGGATCTTTTAAAGTGATTGAACTTTTAATATGTAAAGACTGTGGGACTTTTAAAGTTGTTTAGATCTTGGGGATGAATAAGAAACTAAGGGTTGAGGCTTACTAGTGATATGTTTGTGTGTCAAGTTAACAAGGGGTCAATTGTACTGGCTAGTTTTGTGTCAACTTGACACAGCTGGAGTTATCACAGAGAAAGGAGCTTCAGTTGGGGAAATGCCTCCACGAGATCCAGCTGTAAGGCATTTTTTCAATTAGTGATCAAGGGGGAAAGGCCCCTTGTGGATGGGACCATCTCTGGGCTGGTAGTCTTGGGTTCTATAAGAGAGCAGGCTGAGCAAGCCAGGGGAAGCAAGCCAGTAAAGAACATCCCTCCATGGCTTCTGCATCAGCTCCTACTTCCTGACCTGTTTGAGTTCCAGTCCTGATTTCCTTGCTGATGAACAGCAGTATGGAAGTGTAAGCCGAATAAACCCTTTCCTCCCCAACTTGCTTCTTGGTCATGATGTTTGTGCAGGAATAGAAACCCTGACTAAGACAGAGGTTAATGCTAAGAACCATGCTAGATCCCTCTTCTGGCTCATTTAATGATGAAGGATCTCTCAGTCACCTAGAGCTGTCCGATATAGCTGGTCTCTAGTCAGCCCACTCTGGGGAATCCCTGTTTCTGAGTCCAGAACTTTGAACAAGCTGCTCTGCTCACCCAGCTAACTCATTTACATGAGTTTAGGTGATTCAAACTCACATTGCAAGAGTTTTAATCTTTTAACCATCTCTGAACCCCTTCCTTTGAGACAGAATCTCATGTAGTCCAAGTTAACCTTAATTTACTATGTAATCAAAGATGACCTTGAACTTCTGATCATCTGATATTTACCACCTGGGAGCTGGGCTTACAATTGTAAGCCACAAAACCTTCTCCATGTGGCACTGGGAATCAAACCAGGACTCTGTATGATTGGCAAGCATTCGACCAACTGTGCTTCACCCTCAGCCCCAAGCCTCCATTCTTGATGTTTCCTCCACACTTTGAGGTCAATAATATATATACCAGAGCTGAACTCTCTCTGACCTGCTCAGTCCGTTCTTGATACTAGGAATCTTCCACCCCCTCTTTAATTGCAGTCTTCATCCTTTATTTTTCTCACATGGATTTCTCTGCCTCTACAGGCACTTTCTTCTGCTCCACTCTCATCACAGGCATAGAATCATCTTCTAACAGAGCTCACGGGGCCTTGCTGCTCCTCAGTGTACAATCTTTCAAGAAGAGTGTAGTCAAGGGATGCAGTATGTGTGAGGTCTTAGCATCGAGATCCAATATGAAGCAAAAAAAATAACTGCGTTGAAGGCAAGTATCCATGACATATGGGTGACGTTTTCTTTTCTTTTTGGCTGTGCTAAGCAAGTGTTCTGGAATCCTGCCCTAAATTCTGTCCTTGAAACAATTATGCTAGAGAGCAGAGAATACACAATCACTGCAAGGACAAAGCCCAGGACAGCGTTTAGACCCCACTGTAGTTCCTGAGTAACATACACCTTGCTTTGCTTTGTTTTGTTTCGTTTTGCACCACTATACCTTTGTACTCCCATTTCTCAGCTTTCAGGTGTCATTTCCCAATCTTCCTAATTTTGCCTGACTGGCCATTACTCTCCTCCAACCCTCAGGACATATGTCCCTACGTGAGCAGCTTTGCTGATTCTCCCTAGCTTTCCTGTCATCCTCAGTGCCTCCTACCTCCACTCCCATCAAGGTTCCACAACCCCATGTATATTTCTCTCAGTGTCCTTTCACTTGAGATTGCACTTTAACAAGGGCATGAATCTGGCTCCCTGCTGCCTCTGAGCCTCACAGCTCCAAAAGGGCTGATTCTTGCCTTGGTTTCTCTAATGCCTCTCTAGTCTCAATGCATCTATCAGTGAAGTGTATTGGGGATCTAGACATTAACAAGTAATTGCTGATAAGTCCATGGTAACTGGCAACACTGAACTGTAGATAGAAGGTGACATATAAACCAGGAGGAGTTGCCTAGACTGTCAGAGGAGGCTGCTTAAAGGATGTACCTTAGGACAAGTTACACAGATAATTGAAGAACTGGGCTTCTTGGATATTGTAATGCCACAAAAGAAATGAGAATACAATGACATCTGTCTTAGGGTTCTATTGCTATGAAAAGATACCATGACCAAGGCAACTCTTATAAGGACAGCATTTAATCGGGATGGCTTACAGGTTCAGAGGTTCAGTCCATTGCCATCATGGCAGGAAGCACGGCAGCATGCAGGCAGACACAGTGCTGGAGAAGTTCTTGAGAGTTCATCCAAAGGCAGGCAGAAAGAGACTATCTTCTGCAGGCAGCTAGGAGGGGACTCAATTCTGTACTGGGTGGAGCTTGGGCATAGACTTCAAAGCCCACCCTGACAGAAACACA